>NC_134491.1:26154435-26396935 GCF_040206685.1 Ascaphus truei
TCCTACCCTCCCTTTGCTATTCCCGCGCTGCCCACACACACTCCATCCCTCCCTCTGCTATTCCTGTGCTGCCCACACACACTCCATCCCTGCCTCTGCTATTCCTGTGCTGCCCACACACACTCCTACCCTTCCTCTGCTATTCCTGTGCTGCCCACACACTCCATCCCTCTCTCTGCTATTCCCGCGCTGCCCACACACACTCCTACCCTTCCTTTGCTATTCCCGCGCTGCCCACACACACTCCTACCCTCCCTCTGCTATTCCTGCGCTGCCCACACACACTCCTACCCTCCCTCTGCTATTCCCGAGCTGCCCACACACACTCCATCCCTCCCTCTGCTATTCCTGTGCTGCCCACACACACTCCATCCCTCCCTTTGCTATTCCTGTGCTGCCCACACACTCCATCCCTCCCAATGCTATTCCCGCGCTGACCCCACCCTCTACTATTTCTGCCACACTCCCTTACTCTGCTGTTCCTTCGCACACTCCCTTTCTCTGCTGTTCCTGCGCACACACCCTTACTCTACTGCTCCTGCGCACACACCCTCACTCTGTTGTTCCTGCGCACCCTCCCTTACTCTGCTGTTCCTGCGCAGGTAACTTTGAGCAGAGTAATGAGGAGCTTCGCATGATCATTAAGAAGATCTGGAAGAGAACTAGCATGAAACTGCTGGACCAGGTGATCCCACCAATTGGAGGCGAGTATAGCATTGAGGTCACTGGTCACTGCAGACGCGCAATACATAGAACTCCTCTCATAATACTCCTCTCTCTCCCTCTCATCTCCCTCCACCCTCTTATTCTCCCTCTCCCCCTTGGCCCTCTCTCTCTCTCCCCATTTTCTTCCTCTCTCTTCCCCTACCCACAGATGACGAGGTCACCGTTGGAAAGTTTTATGCCATTTTCCTGATTCAGGAGCATTTCCGCAAGTTCAAGAAGCGTCAAGAGGAGTATTATGGGTACCGACCCAAGAGGAATAATGTGGAGATCCAGGTACTCAATACTCCTTCGCCAAAACTGCTCCCTCCCATCCATCGTTGCTCACTCCTATCCATTTATGCTGCCCCCAACCATCCCCATCCCAAATCCGTCACCGCCCACCCATCCATCATTGTTCACCCTCCTTCATTTCTGCTCCCCCTATCCATCACAGTACCTCCCAAGTTTTACCCCTCCCACTTTCATCACTGTCCGCCCCCTCCATTTCCGATCCCCCTCACACATCTGCATCCCTCCCAACCATCACTGTCCACCCTAACCATCACAACCCAGCCATGATTGCCCGTTCCAACAATCACTGCTCGTCCCAACCATCACTGCCCGTCCCAACCATCACTGCCCGTCCCAACCATCACTGCCCGTCCCAACCATCACTGCCCGTCCCAACCATCACTGCCCGTCCCAACCATCACTGCCCGTCCCAACCATCACTGCCCGTCCCAACCATCACTGCCCGTCCCAACCATCACTGCCCGTCCTAACCATCACTGCCCGTCCAACCATCACTGCCCGTCCCAACCATCACTGCCCGTCCCAGCCATCACTGCCCGTCCCAACCATCACTGCCCGTCCTAACCATCACTGCCCGTCCAACCATCACTGCCCGTCCTAACCATCACTGCCCGTCCAACCATCACTGCCCGTCCCAACCATCACTGCCCGTCCCAACCATCACTGCCCGTCCCAACCATCACTGCCCGTCCCAACCATCACTGCCCATCCCAACCATCACTGCCCGTCCTAACCATCACTGCCCGTCCCAACCATCACTGCCCGTCCTAACCATCACTGCCCGTCCCAGCCATCACTGCCCGTCCCAACCATCACTGCCCGTCCTAACCATCACTGCCCGTCCAACCATCACTGCCCGTCCTAACCATCACTGCCCGTCCAACCATCACTGCCCGTCCCAACCATCACTGCCCGTCCCAACCATCACTGCCCGTCCCAACCATCACTGCCCGTCCTAACCATCACTGCCCGTCCCAACCATCACTGCCCGTCCTAA
The DNA here is from genome assembly GCF_040206685.1 of Ascaphus truei. NCBI lineage: Eukaryota > Metazoa > Chordata > Amphibia > Anura > Ascaphidae > Ascaphus > Ascaphus truei. The sequence goes on from NC_134491.1 coordinate 26,156,450, forward strand.
CCATCACTGCCCGTCCAACCATCACTGCCCGTCCTAACCATCACTGCCCGTCCCAACCATCACTGCCCGTCCCAACCATCACTGCCCGTCCTAACCATCACTGCCCGTCCCAACCATCACTGCCCGTCCTAACCATCACTGCCCGTCCAACCATCACTGCCCGTCTTAACCATCACTGCCCGTCCAACCATCACTGCCCGTCCCAACCATCACTGCCTGTCCTAACCATCACTGCCCGTCCCAACCATCACTGCCCGTCCCAACCATCACTGCCCGTCCTAACCATCACTGCCCGTCCTAACCATCACTGCCCGTCCCAACCATCACTGCCCGTCCCAACCATCACTGCCCGTCCCAACCATCACTGCCCGTCCTAACCATCACTGCCCGTCCTAACCATCACTGCCCGTCCTAACCATCACTGCCCGTCCCAACCATCACTGCCCGTCCCAACCATCACTGCCCGTCCCAACCATCACTGCCCGTCCCAACCATCACTGCCCGTCCCAACCATCACTGCCCGTCCCAACCATCACTGCCCGTCCAACCATCACTGCCCGTCCTAACCATCACTGCCCGTCCTAACCATCACTGCCCGTCCCAACCATCACTGCCCGTCCTAACCATCACTGCCCGTCCCAAACATCACTGCCCGTCCCAACCATCACTGCCCGTCCCAACCATCACTGCCCGTCCTAACCATCACTGCCCGTCCCAACCATCACTGCCCGTCCCAACCATCACTGCCCGTCCCAGCCATCACTGCCCGTCCTAACCATCACAACCCAGCCCAGCCATGATTGGCCGTTCCAACAATCACTGCCCCTCTACTACTCACCGCTTCCATCATGGCTCCCCCTCTACTCACCGCTTCCCTCCTCTCCCCCTCCATCACTGCCTCACCCGTCCCTCAACAACTGACCAGAGACGGGTAACCAGGAGTAATTAAGATGCTCAGTACTCCCGCCTGCACTTCCCTCCCTGTCCTCTGTATACCCTGACTCTGCTATTCCAGGCCGGGCTGCGTAGTGTGGAGGAGGAAGCAGCTCCGGAGCTGCATCGCGCTATCTCCGGGGACCTGACAGCCGAGGAGGAGCTGGAGAGAGCGATGGTAGAAGCGGCCATAGAGGAGGGGATATATCGGGTAAGAAATAGCAGAGGGAGCGCAGCACTACAATACAGGAATGGAAGGGGGAGCACGGCACAACACAGAAATAGCAGAGACAGGGCGGCGCAATAACATAGGAATAGTAGGGGAAGTGCAATACTACACCACAGACACAGCAGAAGGAGCGCAGTGATAGAGGAGGGGCTATACTGGGTGAGATATAGCAGAGTGAGCATGACTATGTACCACTATGATAAGAGGAATATCAGTGAAAGAACAGCACACTACACCATTATACTGCGAGTAATATAAGAAAGGAATAGCAGCAGAAGAGCAGCACATGCACTGCAGAGCACTGACACCCCCTCCCCCTCTCTTTCCCTACTGTGCGGCACCACAGAGGACAGGTGGCCTGTTTGGTCAGGAGGACAGCTTCCCCCTGGAGCGCGGGACCCCCCTACACACTCAGATCACCAGTCAGCGGCCTCTGCGCTTCTCAGAGGCCGGGAGTGAGGACCCCGAGTCCCCCGTCTTCCTGCCGGACCCTGTCTTCTTTCCCCCGCCCAGAAACCACAACGCCAACAACAGCACAGCATTGGGGTTAGTACAGGGTGCTATCCGGGGTTAGTACAGGGTGCTATGCGGGATTAGTACAGGGTACTATGCGGGATTAGTACAGGGTACTATTCGGGATTAGTACAGGGCACTATGCGGGATTAGTACAGGGTACTATGTGTGCAGGTGAGGAGCCAGGGTTAGTACAGGATACTGTGTGTGTGCAGCTGTGGAGCTGGGATTAGTACAGGATACTGTGTGTGTGCAGCTGTGGAGCTGGGATTAGTACAGGGTAATGTGTGTGTGCAGCTGTGGAGCTGGGATTAGTACAGGGTAATGTGTGTGTGCAGGTGAAGAGCTGGGATTAGTACAGGGTAATGTGTGTGTGCAGCTGTGGAGCTGGGGTTAGTACAGGGTAATGTGTGTGTGCAGGTGAAGAGCTGGGATTAGTACAGGGTAATGTGTGTGTGCAGCTGTGGAGCTGGGGTTAGTACAGGGTAATGTGTGTGTTCAGCTGTGGAGCTGGGATTAGTACAGGGTAATGTGTGTGTGCAGCTGTGGAGCTGGGATTAGTACAGGGTAATGTGTGTGTGCAGCTGTGGAGCTGGGATTAGTACAGGGTAATGTGTGTGTGCAGCTGTGGAGCTGGGATTAGTACAGGGTAATGTGTGTGTGCAGGTGAAGAGCTGGGATTAGTACAGGGTAATGTGTGTGTGCAGCTGTGGAGCTGGGGTTAGTACAGGGTAATGTGTGTGTGCAGGTGAAGAGCTGGGATTAGTACAGGGTAATGTGTGTGTGCAGCTGTGGAGCTGGGGTTAGTACAGGGTAATGTGTGTGTTCAGCTGTGGAGCTGGGATTAGTACAGGGTAATGTGTGTGTGCAGCTGTGGAGCTGGGATTAGTACAGGGTAATGTGTGTGTGCAGCTGTGGAGCTGGGATTAGTACAGGGTAATGTGTGTGTGCAGCTGTGGAGCTGGGGTTAGTACAGGGTAATGTGTGTGTGCAGCTGTGGAGCTGGGATTAGTACAGGGTAATGTGTGTGTGCAGCTGTGGAGCTGGGATTAGTACAGGGTAATGTGTGTGTGCAGCTGTGGAGCTGGGGTTAGTACAAGGTAATGTGTGTGTGCAGCTGTGGAGCTGGGGTTAGTACAGGGTAATGTGTGTGTGCAGCTGTGGAGCTGGGATTAGTACAGGGTAATGTGTGTGTGCAGCTGTAGAGCTGGGATTAGTACAGGATACTGTGTGTGTGCAGCTGTGGAGCTGGGATTAGTACAGGATACTGTGTGTGTGCAGCTGTGGAGCTGGGATTAGTACAGGATACTGTGTGTGTGCAGCTGTGGAGCTGGGATTAGTACAGGGTAATGTGTGTGCAACTGTGGAGCTGGGATTAGTACAGGATACTGTGTGTGTGCAGAGGAGGATCTGGGGATAGCACAAGGTGGAGTGTTTGCTGAGGGGAGCTTGGATTGGTACAGGATGCTATGTGTGCAAAGGAGGAGCCGGAGCATGTACAGGATTAGGACAATGTACTTGAGTGATTAGTATGGGATACTGTGTGTGCAGGGAGGTAGCTGGGGTTGGTAAAGTATGCCGTGTGTGCAGAAGGGGAACTTGGGCTAGTACAGGATACAGTGCGTGTATATAAATTGCACAGCTATCTCTTACACTCTCTCTAGGGGACATGACAGACTTACTACTCCAGTCTCTGACATGGCACAGCAGAGAGAAGAGCATGGGTACCCCACTACTACCACCAGCCAGGAGGTGAGAAATGTTGCAAGTATAATAGAGAGTGAAGATGCAGGGACAGCGGCGTGGGTGGGCAGCTAGGAGGGTGGTCAGTACAGGAATAGCTGATAGTGAAGGATGGAGGAGTAGTGACTGCTGTATATGGGGGAAGGGTCAGTTCAGACATAGTTGATGATGGAGGTGCAGCAGTGATAGAGTTGTGTGTGTGGGGTGGTCAATACAAGAACAGCAGAAAGTGCAGTGCAGGTTTGAGGTGGAGCAACAGCGCTGTCTGTGTGTGGGGTCAGTACAGGAATAGCAGAGGGTGCAGGGGGGATGTGCCGCGACACTACTGTGTTAATAATAATAATAACATGTTCTTGTATAGCGCTGCTAGTTTTGCGTAGCGCTTTACAGAGACATTTTGCAGGCACAGGTCCCTGCCCCGTGGAGCTTACAATCTATGTTTTTGGTGCCTGAGGCACAGGGAGATAAAGTGACTTGCCCATGGTCATAAGGAGCTGACACCGGGAATTGAACCAGGTTCCCCTGCTTCAAACTCTCAGTGCCAGTCAGTGTCGTTACTCAGTGAGCCACTCCTTCTCCTGTTAGTGTAGGGGGATAAGTAGAGTAATAGCAAAGTCTGTGCTGACACTACACCCATCTCCCCGCAGGCCCTGATCCGAAATCCAGCGCCCCACACCTTCTACAAGATGGCTGTCAGGGAACCAGAGGAGCCGTGATCATCAAGGGCCTCCTACACACCAAGGCTTCACCATCTTTAACTGACCCTCCACTGCCAGAGGGACTTGCATTACTGATATATTGCATGCCCCACTGGCAGTGAAGTGGTTAAGTGAGCTTTAGGGTTGTGCCCTGACCCTCCATAAAATACCCCGAAATAAAAGACGTTTCTTTTCGCATCCTGTCTCGAGTTCTTGCGGGCAGCCATCTTTGTTGTTTGCAATGTCTTATGGCCTTTGAGGTCGGTGTGGGTGGGCAGAATAAGAGTTAAAGGGCAAGATGGCAGTGAAGAGTGTCCTGGGTAAGAAGTCCCCCTTGTCTCCCTGTCACATATCCTCTTCTTCTTGTCCCCTTAAATATCCCCCTGCTCTCAAGTCCCCCTCGTCTCCCTCTCACATCCCATCCTCTCGTCATATTCCTCCCTCCTCTCTCCCCTATATGCCCCCTCCTCTCTGGCTCATATTTCCCCCACCCCTTATCTGCTCCCCCATCCTCTCTTTAATCAGAAGACATATAGTGCCCCCTCTGTGTCAGGCAGCAGCACAACAGAAATAACACTAACGACAGAAATCTACCATTTACATCTCAATTCAGTATCGGGTCAATCGATTTTCTTGACCTGACTATCTTTGTAGAAGATGATAAACTCAAAAGTAGGACTTTTTTTTTAAAACCGCTTGACACGAATAATTTTATCTTAAAAACAAATTGTCACCACCCACAATGGATAAATAACATACCTGTTGGCCAATTTAGGAGGGTCAAAAGGAATTGTATAGATGTTGCAGAATTTGAACGACAGTCAAGTTTTCTAAAGCAAAGATTTTTAGACCGTGATTATAATCCCAAAAACCTGGAGGAAGCTCTTAATAAAACATGCCTATTAGATAGGAAAGATCTGATTAAAGTTAAAACAACAACCGAGGCAGACAAAGATAGAAAGAGCTTTGAATGGGTCTTTTTAACTAATTTTAATAAAGATGCTATGAAGGTCAAACATATATTGAGAAAACACTGGCATATTGTTAAAAGTGACCCAATTCTACGTAACGCCGTCCCTGATATGCCAGGAGTCATATTCAGGAAATCAAAGGACTTGAAGAATCAACGTGCGCCAAGTGCATTAGTGAGTAACGATAAGAAAAAAGACAATTGGTTGAATCCTATTAAGGGCTTCTTCGGATGTTTTTCTTGTAAAGTCAGCAAATAAATATGTATTTAACCCAAAAACTACAGGGGAGTATTTCAAAATTGATAGTCATATAACATTTCTCACAGACCACGTTATCTACCTGTTGGAGTGCCCCCGTGGCCTCCAATATGTGGGAACGACTTCAAGACCCTTGAAAATAAGAATATTGGAGCATTTAAGCAACATAAAGAGAAAAGTAGCAACCCACAGTGTATCAAGACATTTTGATTTGTGTCACCAAGCAGATGCCACAGGCCTGAAATACCCAGGGATACAGCATGTTAAGAAACACTGAAGAGGAGGCAATTAGGGACATAGATTTAACAAAAACTGAAACCTATTGGATACATAAGCTAAAGACTCTGATTCCTAAGGGACTAAATGCCGATATAGAATTAGGAGTTTTTCTGACCTAATCAATTTATTACTATTGAAGATTATATTGTCTCCGGTAATGGTCAATATTATACCTCTCCCTGTGTCTAGTTTTAATGTACTGTATGCTGTCCACATTGTCTGCACCAAAGGGTTTTTTGATGTGATACAAATTTAGCACCTCTTCCTGTATGAGATTGGGTCGCTACCTGGTTATTCTGTGGTGCTGGTGCATACCTGGCTGGTAAACAGGAGGCAGGAGATCTCTGCGATGGTGTGGGGAGAACATCAGGACAGGCTCACGTTGGTTCTTTCAGTGACAGCGTCTCCAGCCCAAGAGGATCCTGGCTTCACTCTCCCTTTGGTTTTGAAATGCCCCCCCGACCCCGCAGGAGGGCGTAACATCCACCGTATGGTTACACATTTTCACATAAAATGCAATTAACAATTTAACATGTAACACAGTACATTTGAACTGTCAGTAATAGTGAGCAGGGTCAGGTGTGCGCACCATGTTCCCCTCTCTGTCACAGACATTGAGGAGCACCACGCCAACCTTGATTGGTGCACCTACTTGGCACCCGTGTCACCAAAGGACTTTGGGACTCCAGCGGTACCATGCGGTACAATGTTATTAATATGGACTATGGACTTATAGCCTTATTATTGTGTATTTTATATATTCCACATACATTATCACAGTGGCATCCGTTGATACCAGAAGGGGAGTATTCTGTCTCCTGCGCCAGCACTTCCTGGTTTCTCCCGTTGTCCTGGCAACCCTCCTTTCTCTCCCCAGTGTCTTGGGCTGCTCCTCCTCCCCTTGTCATTTGGTGCAGTCCTACTCCTATTTCCCATGTGACCCATGTCATGTCCTGTCTGTTTCACAGTTTGCCTACCTGCAGCTCAGATCTCCCATTGTTCTCCTGGTAAAGTTTTTGTTATTTACCTACCCCTATTGCCATCATCATTCCCATTCCCATTACATGTTCCTACCCCCTAGTGTTGTACCTCCCCCAGTACATTTTCCCTTTTTATTTCTGTTTTGTTCCCCCAATAAACATTTCAGAAAATTAAAGCCTCCCCTTTATATGGCATAGGGATTGAGTTAAGCTTCCTGCCTCTACTTACAAGCCACAGTGTGCATGAGTAAGAACAGGTGTTTTTGTTTATTTGTCACAGCTGGCGGTGGGGTAGTGCTCAGTAGCATGTGGTAAGGATGGATCAGTGATCCAATAGAAATAAGGTTTGAAAGGTGTGGCTGGACTGCAGCTACGGCGGCCGGTCTGGTAATGTTCTCATAGGTTTGGCTGGTGGAATGTTGTATATCTCCTGCTAGTAGGGTTGCCAGGTGTCCGGTATTGAACTGGACTGTCCTGTATTTGGATACTCTGTCCAGTAAAAAATGAGAGGTACTGTAATACTGGACATGTATGTGTCTGGTATTTTCCTCCCTGGACATAGTGACCTGACCACCTTTCCCCATTGAGTCCAGTATTTTTGGAGATGCCACCGGGCAACCCTACCTGCTAGGCTGGTACGGCTGGTGGATTTGGGCGTTAAAAACGTGCGGATGCAATCTGACACTACTGGTATTTTGGTTATGTTATTCTAATAAAAACTTTGGCCATTTCACCCCAACTTTGGAGTCTGTGTCTGTTTTGTTGGGGTTTGGGTGCTTAAGGGACCGAGGTGTTAACTTGATATCTCCTGACGCCAAGCAGATTTTGTTGTATTCCTTGACAAGCCAGAGCATTCAGATCCAGTTTCTAGTAAGCTCTCAATCAGGCTCTCAGCGTTCGCTGTGACGTTCCATACAAACCTGTCACATTCCTGAGCAAAGGCTTTGTGAAGGTCTCGTTCTTGCAGATTTTCTTTCTACATTGGTTCTTTTCAAGAACGTGGAGTATTTCCCTGCCAATTGTTGGTAATATCTACAGCTAGCCCTCCGTTGGTTTCATGTTTGCAATGTTGAACATGTCCTGTTCGGTCTTATCCCATGCCCTTTCTAACTTTTCACGATACTTTTGTCTTTCAGTTTCATATTTTTTTCTAGGCCTTTTGTGTCAAATAAGCTGTTTGTTTAGGCCTGCTCCTTTGTTTCATCTGCTGAGATTGAGGCACCAGTAGACTGAGTAACATCCTCTTATGCCATAGGTCCTGCCATGATGTAATGCTTGCAGGCCTTTAATTATGGCAATACATTTGTACTTTGTTACCTGCGGCACAGATGAAGGACGACAGGCCTGAGCTTGTGCTCGTGTGATGATAGTTGATGTTTGCTGTTGTAGTAGCCAGCTGCTGGTGCAAACTGAGTTCTGATCATTGCTGTGGCTGTATGTCTATTAAGACACTTCTCCCCGCATTAGAGACTTTAGGAGAGCTTTTGCAGGAGCAGTAGTGTTAGGACTTGCAAAAGAGAGGTTACCTTGGCGTGGTTTGCACGCTTGAAATATTTCGGTCAAAGAATTTAACCAAATGACCATCACTTATGAAAGAAAAACATAAAAGTATTTAATTGTATAATTTTTCATATTGGATGTAGCTCTAGGGCTTTTTGTCTTTTGTATGTCCGAAGCATCGGCGATGCGATAGGCCTACAGTAGCTGCAGAGACGTCGCCGCAGAAACTTGGATCTGTTTTGATTGAGCCTTCCGGTTAGCTATTTTGCTTACTATTCCATCCTCTTTACACGTCACTGTACTACGATACAGACTGCTAAACCTTGAGCCAGCTTCATGCATGTACACGGGGGGATGTTCAGAACTCCACAGCATTACAACAGTACCAGTTGGAACATAAAAATTTGAAGCATAGCTGAAAACATCAACATCCTGCTTGTGAGTTAGCGGGTACACCCTGAATGCAAGTGTGTGATTGAATGATATCTGGATGGCTGAGTCTGTCAAGAAGATATTACTTTTTCTAAGCTGTAGCAAGAGTAGATGGATCAAAACAAAAGAGCAACCACACCTACTGCAGCAGTTGTTGCTCCTGTACTTGAGGACAGGCTGCTGTGCTGAGCTGAATTACAGGACTAATTACTTAAATGAACACTAGATGGCAGCACAACATTAGAAACAAATTAATACCTGTGAATACAGGACACGATTTATATAGTTCTGCAGTTATTAGTTATATTGTAGTTAATAGTTTAATATGCTTTTATAGCTTTATGATTTTTTTGACAGTTCTAAAGTTTCTAACTTTCCGTTATAGTTGTAGCCTAATTTTTTAGTATTTGTATTCTTGTTTCTCTTTCCCTGCTTTATACAGAGATGAGAGGAAGAGGAGGCAGAGAAGAGGAGGAGGGTAAAGGGATGCAGGGGTGAGGTTGATGGTAGCAGGGGCTCTCGTGCCGGTCTAGGATGTTTGGCCATGGCCTTTTTGACCTCCGCTGTTCTGCCGCATCGCAAGTTACCACCGGGAAAATTCACCGCTGGACACGTCGCTGCTTCTTCTTCACTGCCGCCATCTTTAAATATCAATGTCGCCGCTCCTAATGTGGACCCGCTCGTTTGTGAATCTGCCCACCGGACCCCGCCATCAATGTTTTAATCATTCATAATTTTCTTGCGACAAACAGGTGCTTTGAAAGGACGCGCTGAGAATGTCCTGGTCAGCGGGCGTGTTCACATTCGGAGCAGCGGCCCGGTCATTTAAAGATGGCGGGGGTGAAGAAGCAGCGTTGTGTCCAACAGTGAGTTTACCTAACGGAGCGCCAGCGGCAGTTTGGTTGCGGCCAAGAGACCCATTCCACTCTCTTGCACCTCTCTTCCACTTTAGTCTGGACAGGGAGGCACGATCAACCTCCACCGCCACTGCTACCATATCTACGGTGATCATATGTCCTGGTTTAGCCGAGACTGTCCCGGACTTTAAGCAAACGCTCCGATGTCCCTACAATTCGATCAAAATCTATCAAATGTCCAGGTTTTTTGTTTTCCCCTGTTTGGATGGCGGCAGCAGCAGAGGAGGACAGCGGAGGAGGATGGCGGCAGCAGCGGTCCAATCTGGAAGTCAGCCACAACTTCCGGCATCTGCCGGCAGGACGGACCCCCTCCCCCCCCCCTCCCCGCTCCACAGTTAGGACTTTCAACTTAGAGAGGGGGAATGGGGAAAGAAAATATGGGGGAGGGAAAGAGAAAGAATGGGGGGAATGAGGGTGAGTGTGTGAGAGAAAGGAGGGAGTGAGAGAGTCGGGGGAGGGAGAGAATGGGGGTAGGTGAGGGTGGGGGCAGAGTGGAGGATGGGGAGGGAGAATGTGTGTGAGAGAAGGGTGGTGAGGGAAAGAGGGTGGAGATAGAAAGGGAGGAGAGAGAGAGAAAGGAGGGGAGAGAGAGGGGAAAGTTTGTGTTATGTTAGTACTGGATAGATCCACTACTACAAGAATGGTATAATTTCCAGTTGATCTGGGTAGTTCAACAATAAAATCCATTGATATGGACCCTGTGACAGGGCAGAACCCCTGTCTAAAATGGCTTCAATAGAAAGCCTGTATTGGTCTGAGGAATCCAGCAGGGAGCTAGTTAATTGCAGCTACAGACAATTAACCAGTCTCCACCTGGCTCATCAGATAAGTAGAAAAGTCTCCTGCTAGAACTGCAGGGGAGATCTTTTGAGCACAGAGGAACTGTGTTGTCAGTAAGTGACTCACAGACTCACAGACTTGCCTTCCTCTGGATCAATGTACTATAAGAACAAATATAGAATACAGTATCTGTCGTCTAAATTTACCATAGATTGAACTTGATGGACGTATATGTTTTTTTTCAACCTCATCTACTATGTAATTATGTAAAAATAAATGTTTCTAGCTTTGGCGACAGCAGTAGCGATATCCCTTTTATTATAACTCCTATATAGGAATTTATTTGTTAGATCTCTAGCTTGTTCACCAAGCACCTCCATCTGGGAACAATTTCTCCGCAAATGAAGAAATTGACCTTGTGGGATATTCCTTATCCACCTTTTTATTGTGGTGGCTTGTAGCAAAATATTCAAAGAGACCACTGTCACTACTTACATTGATTTAGATGTAGAAGATTTAGACACACAATTTATTGCATTAGAGCATTTATTATTAACTGAAATGAAACAATGGTGGGACACTGTCACCCTTGAGAAGTACATCGAACAAAAACGGATCCTGAGAGGGTTGCAGATTTTGAAATCACCCACTCTTGATCTGGGTAACGAGGCATTTCTCCAGGAGTGGAATAAGATATTAGACAACTGCTCCTTTGAGCTAGTCAGACTCCTCATCTAATATAGGAGGACGCCCCTTGAGGGATTGGATGGGGAGATTCTGAAGCTGAAGGAATAGTTGGAACCTTTTAAAGATCTAAATTAATTCAAAACATTAGAAGAGAAAGTTAATTATAAAATTGAAAAAGCGGAGAAAGATTACGAAAATAATAAATAGCTTCATTGGAAGTCAGATAGACCTCCCAAGAAAGAATTGGGTAATATAATTGAGACCAAAGGTCAAATCTGATGGGGCATATGAATTTAATGAATGGTCAGCCAATAGGTTGAGATAGATAACCCCTATAGGGATTTTCAAGGATTATACCACCGGGTATTCTACTGATAGAGGAAGCCAATAATTTAAAGCCAATAAATCATTTAGAGACCACTCAATTGGATACCCCAGTGATAGAAGAGACAGGTATATGGAGTGTAACACAATTGCTATAAAACCAAAGAAAATATCAAAACAGATGCTTCGATAACAGTGTGGGGAATAAGAAGGTCCAGAAATCTAGAGGTCCCCAAGATAAACGGAATGGGAGTTACTGTAGAAATAGAGATAGTTCCCACCAATATAGGAGGAACTACAGTATGTAATAGAACATTCCAGACCCATTCCGAGGGTTCGAGGCTCTCAGGATAGGAGGGAACATTCTCATTTTTTTAATCGATGCCCAGAAAGGGCGGATATGTTTCCGAAGGAAGGGAGAAACAGTGTAATAGAAAACCAACATATTACAACCACAAGAAGGAAAATGAAAGATTCAGAGAGATGAGAGGAAGAAAGAGAAAGAAAAAAACAAGAGCAAGGACAAAACCGCCATTAGCTGCAAAAAACATGTTTAACACCAGTAAAAAATGTACTCGCAGTCTTTGAGAAAGATGTCTTGAGAAAAGGGTTAACGTTTGAACCTACATGCTAAATTTGTACATGGACGTACACAAATTTGTACTGAAAATTACATTAGAAAAGTATTTTTGCAACGATGTAGTAAGTAGGTCAGTACTCCAAGAAAGTAAGGCGACTCCCAGTAATGAAAGAAATGATTGTAGTCCATTAACCCCATTCCACAAATCCTCTGCCTTTTATCCAAGATCTGTGAGAGGTAATTTAATTGCAACCTTCACAGAGCTGGTTATTGCAGATTTGGAAAAATCAATCTGTTTTTTTTGATCATTTATTTCAAATGAGACCATGTTCTGATCACTGTTACCCAAATGTTCCAGGACTTTTAATATTTGCTACTACGTCTACAGCGGTAGGATAGATTTTTTTGGATCTTGTGCTTTTCATTGGGGCCAATTCTATAGAGACTAAAACAGTCTATAAACCCGTGGATGCCAATGCATATCGTTTGGCGACAAGCCACCACGATAACAGGGTAAATTTCTTCTTTTGAGGAGAAATTGTTCCCAAATTGAAGTGTTTGATGAACAAGCTAACGATCTAACAAATAATTTCCTTGATAGGGATTATTATTATTAGGGATAGCGCTACTGCTGTTGCCAAAGCAAGAAACACTAATAGAGATGAATGAATTCGATTTAATAACGTTAGAACTGAAAAACGAGAGGAATTAATTCCATTTATTACCAATTATAACGCAATGGCCCTAAAAATTAAACAAATTATTAATAAATATTGCGTGATTTTGCAAGGTTATACGGCCTTAAGAACAGTTATACCTAAAAAGCCGCAAATAGTGTTTAAAAAAGCACAGAATCTAAAACTCTCTTTGACCCCCAGTGATAAGATTTCCAAACCAGTTAATTGGTTGAATGACAATAAAGGTGATTTCACCTGGTCAAAATGTATTGGATACTATTACAGCTCTAAATGTAACACTTTTAGGACTAATGTTACCAAAAAAAGTGTATAAAATGCATACATTTATGAACTGTAAGAGCAGTTACATTGTGTACTTACTGGAATGCTTCACCCATGTTGCCTCCACTACATAGGGAGAACCAGTAGACCCCTCAAGAGACATTTGGCACAACACATCTACACATCAAGAAGGGTCTTACCGCCCACAAATGTTCCAATCATTTTAAACTTAAACATAAACAGGATCCTAGAGGTCTAATTTGTATGGCTATTGATTGCCCTAAACCCAATTGGAGAGGGGGAAACAGGTTCATTCAAATTACAAAAAAAAGAAAGTTATTGGATTTATAACCAAAAGACCCTCACCCATAATTGTCTTAATATAGACTTCAATTTGGCGTCTTTCCTGGGACATTAGCATACGCTTTTTCATTAACCATCAGCTTTCCCTTTAAAGAAAAACCAATGCAAAATAGTATAAAGAATATCAAAAAAAGTTTTTTCTGTCTGTTCTATGTATCTTTTTTAAATTTTCTTTATTCTGGATTTCTCAGCGTTTTAGCCCAGATAGCATCGGTGTGTCGGTGTATTGTTTATACTGAAGTTGCTGGGAGATGGGACCTGGTCCTGCTCCTAATTAGTACTAAGTACATACATTTGATATTGGTATCAAGATTTGTCATGCCGTGATCATGGTCCATGGGTTGAACCAAAACGAGTGTGTGATTAAATAAAAGAACATTTGTTTCATCCAGGGTGCCCAGCTTTTGTATGTATAATTTTTATGTATATCCAGTAGCACAGAAATTAGAGGTGCATAACTCATGTCCATTAAATGATTTTCTGTTTCTTTGAACATCTAAGGTTTGAACATCTTGCGAGAGAGCAAAACGGAACAAAATTGAGTCGATCTGAAAAAAACGCTGAAAGAAACAAGGACAAGGAAATAGAGGTATCTCCGGGAGACTCTGGCAGGAGGAACCTAACTGCCTTGGTCAGAGCATGTGAGTGAATTTAACTGCAAACATACGAACCTCAGACAGGACGGACCAAATGGCTGCACTTCATAAACCTATGAACAGTATGCGCATGTAAGAAACCCAATTCAACAATAATTATATTGTAATGAGTGAATCCGTTATCAATACAGTGTCGGATTCTGCAGTATAATTCTGATGGTTCTTTCTATATATTACATTTGTTAACAGGGCATTTAACAGCGTATCAGGCAATAATCAAGTTAAATTCCTTTTGGAAGTGGATCCGCACTAATAGAAACATCTATTTAACAGGAACCAGCAGTGCATCACGGAACAATAATAATGATAATAATAGCATGTTCTTGTATATTATTATTGTATTATTATTATTTTTATGATTAATAGGAACATCTATTTAACAGGAACCAGCAGTGCATCACAGAACAACGAAATACCGATAGAAGACACATAAAAAGCAGAAAATAACAATCATTGACAGAGGCTAAGGAAGAGGAAACCTACAGAAAAGTATTAAACTGACACTGTCCATCGCCCATAATATATATTTTCTTTAACTGTGCATGCAATGTCTTGTATATAATGTATACCCTGTTCATTTATGCAACTGTATTTGTAACCATGTATTATTTGTCTTAACTCTGTGCCCAGGACATACTTGAAAACGAGAGGTAACTCTCAATGTATTACTTCCTGGTAAAATATTTTATAAATTTAAAAAAAATTAAAATTGCCAAGAGAGCTCAATGCCAACCGCACAGAACTCGTGAACGGGACATTATTTCAAAGCTATATGTCATTTGAGAGGACTTTAGAATATAAGAACTATTCTTGTAATACAATAGTGAATGTGTGTATGTATTTACCCATGGCAAGACCATTTTTATATTTATATGGATGTTTTTTTTATGCAAGCATCCTTCAATATATACGGCAACTCGATATATATGGAATTTCGCTATAATGGAATTTCTAAATTAGGGAAGAAATTCGATATACAGAAGTTTAAATTCATAATTACGGAATTTTGAATCTCTAATTTATACATTTCTTTGGGGGGGGGAGGGGAATCATACAATGCACGCCCTGTCATTTGTCAAAGCACAGTTCACGCTGCTCTAGGTTGTTTGTGCGCACGTCTCATACTGAACTGGTTTCCCTACGCTCTTCATGTTACCAAATATTATTAATATTTTATCATACTATTATCGTTTTCCCAATAAATACATGCTTAAGAGAGTTTTTCTGCATTCTTATGTATGAATTTATTATGTCTTGGGGCTGAATTTCCAGTTATATAATGGAAGTCAATCGGAAAATAGGGTTCGATATATGGAATTTTGCTTTACGGACAACTTTGCAGAAACGTATATTGGGGGATTCCTGTTATCAATTCTGATAAAAGTGGGAATATTAATGGTACAATTTTTCAACATACCGGTTTTGTCCGATTATAAAGCAAGGTTTTTTTTCAATAAAGTTAAATTGAAAAGTCCATACTCGCCTTATAATCGGGCTCCGCACATTTTGCTGCTGACAGTCTTGTCCTGTGTATAGCAGCAACACAGTAGCCGGCTGCGCATGCGTGTTTGCTCTTTTCAATCCTGTGTGAGCTATTAACACAGTAGCTGTCTGCGTGAGCGCTCGCACATGTGCACACGGCTACTGTGTTTATAGCTTACACAGGATTGAAGCTCTTTTCAATCCTGTGTAAGGCAGCAACACAGCAGCCGGCATTTTATCTATTTTTACAGCTTGCAGAGGCTGGAATCAAGGGTGTCGCCTTATATTCAGGGTCAAAATATAATATGTTTCTGGTATATTATATATGTAATGAGATCCGCACACTCGCACTGCCCCCTGCAGGTTCCTCTCCAATATGCTATGGAAATGTGACTGTTAATGGACTTGATAGTAGCCAATGATAACGGCTGTGGAAGAGGTGGGACCAAGACGGAGAGGAGCCTTTAAAAAGGGGGGGGGGCCGCATGATGAGATGAGATCAGATCTGCGCAAGTTTGGTCGAGGATTGCAGAGGGTGCTCGAGTGCACGTGGCAAGAGGAGTAGCGGGTTACAGTCAGGCCATGATCGAGAGTACGAGTGCCGCTGTGGGGACACTCAACGGCTACAAAGCACAGCGGCGCTGAAGCTCCCTTTTCGAAGCACAGGCCTGCAACAGTTAGCACACACTGAGCTCCCACGGTGTGCCGGCACCATCACAAAGCCAATATACCCAGGTGTGGGTGGCTAACGCACCACTGACACTGACTCACACCCGCGCAGCGTTATTGGGCATTGTGTTATAATTGTATATTGTATGTAGTGATAGTATATTTTTCCCGCCGTCTCACCGTAGGCCATGTGTGGCCCATTAAGTTATCAATAGGGACTCATTCCCATCAATAGGGACTCGGTCCCCCACCTCAGCAAATGTCATATGTGAGAGCTAAAAGTGGAGGGGTTACATGTATGTTTTGGTTATGTAATATTTATTAGATTAAATAATGGACTGTATATATTTTTTAAACAATTGATGTCGTTTATTGGTAGGGGAGAACGTGTGAGTGCTCTCCATTCCCACTTTCTTTAACGGTTTGTTTTTCTAGGGTGCATTGAGCACCATTTGATTGTACGATACTGTACAGTTCCCCCTTATCATCCAATGGGGTTAAAAGCAGACACCTACAGTATTGTATATCTGCCCCTGGCAATAACATCTGCTACATCTGTATTTAACTTATCATTGTCCTCAGTTCCCTTTTTGATTGCCCATTTAACCCTCCCATCCCCCCCCTCCATAAGTCAAATGGTGTAAACCCTATTTATAGTCTCTCCAGTACTATAAATTTGAGTGAAATTTAAGAGAAATTGGAGCAAGGAAAAAAAATTCTGGCAAATATAAAATGTATGTTTGCAATGCTTGACCATTTTTCCCGGTATATTTCACCTGGTTCACGAACTTCCGCAAAAGTTCTGAAATAATCTGTCTATCTATCTATCTATCTTTCTATCTATCTATCTATCTATCTATCTATCTATCTATCTATCTATCTATCTACGTATTTCGCTGCCTGTCACATGTCCCCTCCTGTGTCTCTCCCCTGTCCTTGTCACTTTCTCGAGGTGACACATTCCCTGGCCGCAGCTGCTGGTCTCAGGTGGGAAAGGGGTTAATTTGGGTGTAATTAGCACATCCTGTCTGCATCTCTTCCTCTCTCTCTCTCTCTCTCCATCCCCCACTCTCTATCCGGTCACTCCTTGCCTCACTCCCCTCTTCCTTCTTTATTGTCCCCCTGCCACCCCACTCTCTTTTCCCTTCTACCTCCATTCATCCCTCCTTTCTTTATACTCTTCTGTCTTTCATTCTTTTTTTTTGTCCCTCTCTCTTCTCTGTGCTACTTCTCTCTCTGCATCCTGATCCTGACCTCACCCTCTTCCTGATTTCACCATGTTCTGATCTCACCCTTTTCTGTGGTCTCACCCGGTTCTTGATTCTCACCCTCTTCCTGATTCTCACCATGTTCCTGATCTCGCCCTGTTCTGATCTCTCCCTGATTCTCACCCTGTTCCTGATCTCACCCTGTTCCTGATCTCACCCTCTTCCTGATTCTCACCCTGTTCCTGATCTCACCCTGTTCCTGTTCTCTCCCTGATTCTCACCCTGTTCCTGATCTCACCCTGTTCCTGATCTCACCCTCTTCCTGATCTCACCCTGTTCCTGATCTCTCCCTGATTCTCACCCTGTTCCTGATCTCACCCTGTTCCTGATCTCACCCTCTTCCTGATCTCACCCTCTTCCTGATTCTCACCCTCTTCCTGATCTCACCCTGTTTCTGATCTCTCCCTGATTCTCACCCTGTTCCTGAGATCTCACCCTGTTCCTGATTCTCGCCCTGTTCCTGATCTCACCCTGTTCCTGATCTCTCCCTGATTCTCACCCTGTTCCTGAGATCTCACCCTGTTCCTGATTCTTACCCTGTTCCTGATTCTCACCCTGTTCCTGATCTCACCCTGTTCCTGATCTCACCCTGTTCCTGATCTCACCCTGTTTCTGATCTCTCCCTGATTCTCACCCTGTTCCTGAGATCTCACCCTGTTCCTGATTCTCGCCCTGTTCCTGATCTCACCCTGTTCCTGATATCTCCCTGATTCTCACCCTGTTCCTGAGATCTCACCCTGTTCCTGATTCTTACCCTGTTCCTGATTCTTACCCTGTTCCTGATTCTCACCCTGTTCCTGATCTCACCCTGTTCCTGATCTCACCCTGTTCCTGATCTCACCCTGTTTCTGATCTCTCCCTGATTCTCACCCTGTTCCAGAGATCTCACCCTGTTCCTGATCTCGCCCTGTTCCTGATCTCACCCTGTTCCTGATTCTCACCCTGTTCCTGATCTCACCCTGTTCCTGATCTCACCCTGCATCCCTTTCGTCTCCCATCTTTTTATCTATGGACCATAAACTCCATTTAAATCCCCAGGCCACACCTCTCCCCCTCTGATTGGCAGCCGTTCTGTCAGTGGGCGTGGCTCCGTCATCCCTGCCCTGCGATTGGCTGCCTCTGCCCCCCTGCATCTGCCTATTGTTCCAGTCGGAGCTCTGCAGCTGGGAGCTGCTCAGATTGGGGGATGAGGGAGGAACCGGGGGGGTCAGATAACTGCCCCTGGGGGGGATCAGGATGACCGATCTGCCCCCAATACCCCCTGGTCCCCTGGGAGCCCCCGGGACAGAGAGGGAGCCCCGTGAGGGGCAGAGAGGGAGCAGCATGGGCAGCCAGGGGGACTGCAGCGTCAGAGTGGCACTGAGGTTAGTGGCACTGTAACTGTGAGTGTGACAATGTATGTGACAATGTATTTGTGTATGTGACAAGGTGTATGTGACAATGTGTGTGTGTGTGTGTGTGTGTGTGTGTGTGTGTGTGTGTGTGTGTGTGTGTGTGTGTGTGTGTGTGTGTGTGTGTGTGTGACACTGTGCGTGATAATGCGTGTCACCATTATGAGTGTGTCTATATGTGTGTCACATTATGAGTGTGTCTATTATATTGTCACACTGTCTTTATGTATGTGTATGTCACGTTGTGTCTGTTACGTTCTATGTCACACTATGTGTGAAACTGCAGTGTCTGCGTGGTACTGAGGTATGTGACATTTTGTATCTGTGTCACATTGTGTTGGAGTGCAGTGGCACAAAGGTGAGTGTCTGTATATGTTACTATCAAACAGTGTACCTGTGTGTGACTTTGCGTGTCTGAGGGGCTGATGTTTCAGGGTGCACTATGGTGAGTCTGTGTGTGTGACCTTGTGTGTGTATCACATGGGCTGTGTATCTGTGGATCTCAATCTGTCACTGTGTGTCACATGGTTCAGTATATCTGTGTATCATTGTGTGAATGTAACATAGGATTGTGTGTCTGCATCTTTCTTTGTGTCTGTAGAGATCACATGACCTGTGTCTGTCACATGGAGTTGTGTGTTAGACAGTGCTGTGTGTGTTTGTGTCTTTAGCATTTGGGATGTGTGTTTGTGTCACAAGATGTGTGGGGTGCACTAGTGTTTCTTATATCTACGTGCGCGGCAGAGCGCAAGAAGGCGCGCTTGCCTGTCGCCTGAGCATTTTGTGGACTTAGATGACGCGCGCGACGGGGAGACGTGGGTGTGACATCACCAGGCTTTTTCGCCCTCATTGGTTCAAACGCTCACATGACACGGCCGTGATAAGGCCATCGTGCGAAAAATCAAAACATTTTGTCTCCAAATTCTGTCGCGCTGCTGTGCGCGTCGCATCTTAGGCATGTTAGCGTCTGCTCGTGGCATGTGCATTTTGTGTTTACAGGCAAAGCTGTGACGCGCGTGCCTAGGAGGCGTGGCCATGACATCACAAGGGTAGGCTTCCCTGTGATTGGCTCACAGGGCCACGTGGCACGGCAGCCGCTCGAAAATACAAATTTCTTTGTATTTCCATCAAGCTGCAGTGCCAACGCTGTCTGCCCGTGCGCACGTCGGCAGTGGATACACTGTCACAGGGAGACAGGTATCTTTCATTGCCACGCACGCGCTTAGTATAAAGCCTGTAATATAGTGTGTGCGGCCGTGCGCGCGTCAGCAGTGGATACACTGTCCCAGGGAGACAGGTATCTTTCATTGCCACGCGCCCCACACGCTTAGTATAATACAAGCCTAAGTCCACACATCGCTCAGGCGACAGACGAGTGCGCCTCCTTGCGCTTCGCCGTGTAGATATAAGGCCAGGTCCCCAGTGACCGCTGCTACAGCGTGCTCGCCACACACCACAGCACAGCCCTCTAAGGGGCAGGCCCCAGTAGCCGTGTGTGTGTGGGCGCGCTCGTCTGTGTATATATAATATATATATATATATATATATACTGTACACAGACACTTTGAGAAAGGTCCCAGTGGGGACCAAAACGTTGAGTCAATAAATTGTACCTTTTTGGCATATAGTAGTGCCTGTCCCTTATATAGGAGTGCCTGTCCCTTATATAGGAGTGCCTGTCCCTTATATAGGAGTGCCTGTCCCTTATATAGGAGTGCCTGTCCCTTTTTCCCTTTTATATATATATATATATATATATATATATATATATATTTGCCTTTTTCAGTCACCATAACTTAAAGTGTATATGCTAAACCTACCCAGCCTAGAAAAATTGCAAAGCAAATATAAAACAACCTCACACTGATGAGACCCATTAAGGTTGAAACATGTCTGTGAGTGGTTTGACTTGCTTTGCACCAGGCCCATGCTATGCTTAAAAGCTGTGTGAACGGCGATGCATTTGCTTATATGGGCTCCATGTGAATGGATATTCCAGGCAAAAGGTGCCACATTATGTGCTCATTTGCATGTCATTTCCCAGAATCCCTTGGTGCAGTGGGAACATTGTATGCTACAGCTGCAGCGGCCGTTATTTGAACAAATCACTGCGCCGTTTTCGTGTGCTCTGCTGTACTCCACGCGGCATGAACGCCGCCAATCGCCCCAGGCACCCGCGATTATCGCGGATGCTTTGTTTTAATTTCATGGATTCTGTTTCTTTGGTTGCAATGAAATGAATGAATTGTAATGTGTACAGTACTGTGCTACTGTGTCAATTTCAGGTGTTTAAAAAACAGAACTCTAAAATGCAATTTTCTGCACTCGCGTCTTAAGGCGGGAAGGCTGGAAGAAATCCCGCGCCATAATATGGGTATTCCGAGGTATACACCGCGTGAAGTGTTCGAATAATGGCCGCTGCATCTGTAGGTGATAATGGTTGAAAGGCAGGGTTTCAGACTTGTCTAAGACATGTGAATGTGCTCACAAGTGATATATATGTGTATATATATATATATATATATATTATATATAATATATATATATATATATATATATATATATATATATATCACTTGTGAGCACATTCACGTGTGTATATATATATATATATATATATACATACAGAGGTATCAGTACCGTGTTAGCCGAGCTTCAATAATCAAAAAATAATCATCTATCATCTATTTATTTTTTGATATATATATACTGTGTCTGTGTGTCACTGTGTGCTGTGTGTATATGCTTTTAGTAATATATAGGGCATTTGTATATCGTTCCCGTTTATGAGGCGTATTGCGTAAAAAACGTGTTAAACGCTGAATGCAAGAAAATTATGCACGCGTTACCATTTATTTTAATGAGCGATATAATAACAGGCAGAGCCATCGATTTAATAACACGCAGAGCGATATAACATGCAGAACCACGTAATAACACGCAAAGCGAAATAACACGTAGAGCAATATACCATGCATAATGATGTAATAACACGCAGACTAATGTTATAACACTCAGAGCAATATAATACCACGCAGAGTGATTATTTATATTAACTCGCAGAGCAATATAATGATGTAGAGCCATGTACTAACGCAAAGCGATATAATAACACGCAGAGGTATAGAATAACACACAGAGCCATGTACTAACGCAAAGCGATATAATAACACGCAGAGGTATAGAATAACACACAGAACCATGTACTAACGCAAAGCGATATAATAACACGCAGAGTTATATAATAACATGCAGAGCCATGTACTAACGCAAAGCGATATAATAACACGCAGAGGTATAGAATAACACACAGAACCATGTACTAACGCAAAGCGATATAATAACACGCAGAGTTATATAATAACATGCAGAGCCATGTACTAACGCAAAGCGATATAATAACACGCAGAGTTATATAATAACATGCAGAGCCATGTACTAACGCAAAGCGATATAATAACACGCAGAGTTATATAATAACATGCAGAGCCATGTACTAACGCAAAGCGATATAATAACACGCAGAGTAATATAATAACATGCAGAGCCATGTACTAACGCAAAGCGATATAATAACACGCAGAGGTATAGAATAACACACAGAACCATGTACTAACGCAAAGCGATATAATAACACGCAGAGGTATAGAATAACACACAGAACCATGTACTAACGCAAAGCGATATAATAACACGCAGAGGTATAGAATAACACACAGAGCCATGTACTAACGCAAAGCGATATAATAACACGCAGAGGTATAGAATAACACACAGAACCATGTACTAACGCAAAGCGATATAATAACACGCAGAGGTATAGAATAACACACAGAGCCATGTACTAACGCAAAGCGATATAATAACACACAGAGTAATATAATAACATGCAGAGCCTTGTAATAACACAAAGCAAATTAATAACACACAGAGAAATATAATAACATGCAGAGCCTTGTAATAACACAAAGCAAATTAATAACACACAGAGAAATATATAATAAACACAAAGCAAATTAATAACACACAGAGTAATATAATAACATGCAGAGCCTTGTAATAACACAAAGCAAATTAATAACACGCAGAGCTATATAATAACATGCAGAGCCTTGTAATAACACAAAGCAAATTAATAACACACAGAGTAATATAATAACATGCAGAGCCTTGTAATAACACAAAGCAAATTAATAACACACAGAGTAATATAATAACATGCAGAGCCTTGTAATAACACAAAGCAAATTAATAACATGCAGAGCCTTGTAATAACGCAAAGCAAATTAATAACACGCAGAGCTATATAATAACATGCAGAGCCTTGTAATAACGCAAAGCAAATTAATAATATGCAGAGTAATATAATAACATGCAGAGCCTTGTAATAACGCAAAGCAAATTAATAATACGCAGAGCTATATAATAACATGCAGAGCCTTGTAATAACACAAAGCAAATTAATAACATGCAGAGTAATATAATAACATGCAGAGCCTTGTAATAACGCAAAGCAAATTAATAATACGCAGAGCTATATAATAACATGCAGAGCCTTGTAATAACACAAAGCAAATTAATAACATGCAGAGCTATAGAATAACATGCAGAGCCTTGTAATAACGCAAAGCAAATTAATAACACGCAGAGTAATATAATAACACACATAGTGATAGAGGTTAAACAAGGATTCTGCTCCTCCTTCTGTTACTGTGCACCTCACATCTGGAACAACCTACCAGAGACTTTCAAAACCGCCCCCAGTATAGTAATTTCAACACTTCAGCTGTCTCACATTTTAATCTTGTCTGTGACTGTTACATACGCCCATAATCATATATTATCTCTAACTGTCCTGAAATGTCTGTAAATTGAATGTATAACCTCTGTTCATCTAATGTAACCATGTATCTGTCATCATAACTCTGTGCCCAGGACACACTTGAAATGAGCGGTTACTCTCAATGTACTATTTCCTGGTAAAACATTTTATAAATAAAAATATATAGTGCAGATTATATCAAGGCTGTAAGGAGGGCAATGGGGTTTTGGAGTGTGTAAGGAGGGGTGCGAGCGACCCTCTCAAACTAGACTGGCAGATTCAGTAGACAGGGCATAGTGCATACACCGGGTAGGGGGTAGTGTGGTAAACACACAGGGTTTGGGATATCTCGGGGCCGGGTCACCTCACAGGAGTAGGATATGGGATATTGAAGGTGTAATATGGCATATCAGGGAGGAGGGAGAGCGAGAGCGAGAGCGAGAGAGAGAGAGAGAGAGAGAGAGAGCGAGAGAGAGAGAGCGAGAGAGAGAGAGAGAGAGAGAGAGAGAGAGAGAGAGAGAGAGAGAGAGAGAGAGAGAGAGAGAGAGAGAGAGAGAGAGAGAGAGAGAGAGAGAGAATGAGAGAGCATGCTCTCGCCAGTTGAGCTATCTCTCAGGCTGTGTCTTTTGCACGCGGCTGCTTCCTGTGGGGTTTTTATATGGGAAGTGGGACTTCCTGAGTCAGTGAAGTGAGAGAGAGAGAAAGAAAGGGGGAGAGAGGTGAAATCTGTGCAAAGTTAATTCATTATAAAAGCACTTGGCCTGTTAACGCCTGCTTTTGACCAATCCCGTGTAGGGGAGCGCATGATGCAGTGTTAGCAAAGGTAGAGGGGAGAGCAGGATGCAGTGTTAGCAAAGGTAGAGGGGAGAGCAGGATGGAGTGTTAGCAAAGGTAGAGGGGAGAGCAGGATGGAGTGTTAGCAAAGGTAGAGAGGAGAGCAGGATACAGTGTTAGCAGAGAGAGAGGGATGCAGAGGGTGCAGTGTTAACAAAGGTAGAGGGGAGCGCTAGATGAAGCGTTAGCAGAGGAAAAGAGTAGCGCATGATACAGTGTTGGGAGAGGGAGTGCAGGGTGCAGTGTTAGCAGAGATAGAGGAGGAGCAGGGTGCAGTGTTAGAAGAGGGCGAGCTCGGGGTCTGTGTCAGTAGAGGTAGAGGGAACAGCAGGGTGCAGTGTTAGCAGAGGGTGAGGGGAGTGCAGGGTGCAGTGTTAGCAGTGATAGAGGAGGAGCAGGGTGCAGTGTTATGCAGAGGGTGAGGGGAGTGCAGGGTCCAGTGTTAGCAGAGGGGAGCACATGATGTAGTGATAGAGGGAGAGATAAGTACAGGGGCAGTGTTGGCAGAGGTAGAGGGGAGCGCATGGTGCAGTGTTAGCAGAAGAAGAGGAGGGGCGTAGGGTGCAGTATTAGCAGAGGGGAGCACAGGATGTAGTGATAGTAGAGGGAGAGGGGAGTGCAGGGTGCAGTGTTAGCAGATAAAGGAGCAGCATAAGAAATAGAATAGGAGAGCGCAGTGCAGTGTTAGCAGAGGTTAGCGCAGGATAAAGTGTTCGCAGCAGGATGCAGTGTTAGAGAAGGGGGAGGGGAGCGCAGAATGCAGTGTTAATAGAGGCAGTGGGGAGCGCAGAGTGCGATGCTAATAGTCAGAGGAGAGCACACTGTGCAGTGCAGTTAGTAGAGGCAGAGGGGGGTGCAGGGTACACTGTTCGGAGAGACCGGTGCAGTGTTAGCAGAGGGAGAGGGGCAAGCAGGGATTGAATCAGTTAGTGGAGACCCCCCATTACATGTCTTTTCTGTCAGTAAAAGCTGCAGGCAAAATGTAGTAACATGTCACTGGTGTCTCTTGTCTCTCCCCTAACCCCTCTCCCCAGTCTCAATATGTCCTCTTATCTTTCCTTTTGGTCCCCACCCATCACTTTGTAGGGTGTCTCTCTTTGCTGTCCCTCTGTTTCGGGGTCCCCCCTTGTTTGTGAGGTGTTTCTCTGTGAGGTGTTTCTCTGTGAGGTGTTTCTGAGCTCCCCCTTAGTGATACCCTATTGTCCTCCTGTCTGAGCCCAGCGGTGGACGCTCAGTTACCATGGAAACCTGAACAGGAGGGGGGGAGGAGGAGGAAAGAGACAGACAAAGAAAGAGAGAGAGAGAGAAGGCGAGAGAGTGGAAAAGGAAAGAGGAGGGAGATTGAAAGAGAGAGACACACGATTGCAATGACATAAATAAGTCCCATATACCTCTCTTCGTATGCACAGTGATGTACAGTATGTTGTGTCCCAGTGGTTCTCCCACTTCATAGGCCAGAGTCTCCCACTACTAACTATTATTGGAATAAAAAGTTTATTTCCCTTTTTTGCCCTCCCTCTATTTCTCCCTCTCTCTTCACACCCACACCCCTCACCCTTTCTCCCCCTCCCTCTATTTCTCCCTCTCTCTTCACACCCACACCCCTCACCCTTTCTCCCCCTCCCTCTATTTCTCCCTCTCTCTTCACACCCACACCCCTCACCCTTTCTCCCCCTCCCTCTATTTCTCCCTCTCTCTTCACACCCACACCCGCACCCTTTCTCCCCCTCCCCCTATTTCTCCCTCTCTCTTCACACCCACACCCCTCACCCTTTCTCCCCCTCCCTCTATTTCTCCCTCTCTCTTCACACCCACACCCCTCACCCTTTCTCCCCCTCCCTCTATTTCTCCCTCTCTCTTCACACCCACACCCCTCACCCTTTCTCCCCCTCCCTCTATTTCTCCCTCTCTCTTCACACCCACACCCCGCACCCTTTCTCCCCCTCCCCCTATTTCTCCCTCTCTCTTCACACCCACACCCCTCACCCTTTCTCCCCCTCCCTCTATTTCTCCCTCTCTCTTCACACCCACACCCCTCACCCTTTCTCCCCCTCCCCCTATTTCTCCCTCTCTCTTCACACCCACACCCCGCACCCTTTCTCCCCCTCCCCCTATTTCTCCCTCTCTCTTCACACCCACACCCCTCACCCTTTCTCCCCCTCCCCCTATTTCTCCCTCTCTCTTCACACCCACACCCCTCACCCTTTCTCCCCCTCCCTCTATTTCTCCCTCTCTCTTCACACCCACACCCCTCACCCTTTCTCCCCCTCCCTCTATTTCTCCCCCTCTCTTCACACCCACACCCCTCACCCTTTCTCCCCCTCCCTCTCCTTTTTTTTCTCTCCGTTTCTCTCTGGCTCCCTCTCCCCCCCCCCCCGCCCCCCATCTAACTCCCTTCCTTTCTCCCCAACCTCCCTCTCTCAGGATACGCCCTCAGAGTAGCAAGGAGCAGGCTGAAGGATGTCATGTATGCACTTGGGTTGACCCCGGGGAGCCCCAAGTGCTTCTGGGTAAGGACAAGGCCTTTACATATGACTATGTGTTTGACATGGACACGGAGCAGGTCTGCGTGTACCAGACGTGTGTGAGCAAGCTGGTTGAGGGCTGCTTCCAGGGCTACAACGCCACCGTGCTGGCGTATGGACAGGTATATACACCATGTCTACAGACATATATACACCTCGATATATACACCTCATACATATATAGCACGTTTATACATACATACACTTCATGTATATCTACTCTCTCTCTCTCTCTCTATATATATATCAAAATTTATACCTGTATCATCACCATCATCATCTTCAGCCCTTGTCGATACACTGCTGGATGAAGGCCCCGTAAGGATCTTCCAGGTACTGCGGTGGCAAGCCTATCTTCTCCACGCGGCCCAAAACACATTTTCTGATTTCACCCCCCCCCCCCCATCTTACTCTTGGTCATTGACTTTATTCTTTTAATTTCACTTGGAATCCAGTCGAGTATCATCTTTGTCCAATGATGGTCATTATTCTTGAGATATTTCCGACCCACTGCCATTTTAATTTCGTCACCTTTGTGATGATGTCACAGACTTTTTTGTTTGGTTTCGAACCCATTCATTCTTTTTCACATCTCTTTGGGTAATACCCAGCATGCATCTCTCCATACTCCTTTGAGCTGGCTGAAGCTTCTGAATTATCTTGCATTTGAGGTCCAAGTCTCAATCCATAGGTGAGCAGGGGCAGAATACACTGGTCAACATTTTTTCTCTTGGTGCACATGGAGGGTTCCCTTGAAAGATTGTCTCGTTTAAACCAAATGTGCTCCATCCCATCTTCATTCTCCTATGATTTAATTCAAATGATTTCCATCCATTGTTACTTGCCGGCTAAACAGACAAAGTCTTCGATTTCTTCTAGTTCTATTCCATTTATTTCGATCTTGGCAGAGTTGACACATTTGTTGAACATCACTTTGGTCTTGTTGAGCTTTATATGTGGGCCCACTTTCTCCCTTACTTCAGTGAGTTCTGCGATATTTTGCTGGAGGTCTTCTGGACTTGTTGCAAAAATAACAATGTCATCTGCAAATCATAAGTGATTGCTGATTTTGATTCCGTTTTATTCCCAATCCAATGTTTTGAACAATTCTTCAAGTAGAATCATATGGAAGCTCTATCATATTCTGCGTTATAACCTGATATGAAGTGTCAGCAGCAAAAAAAATGTCTATGGCAGCGATAATTCAGAATATCACAGAATATCCCATCATAACGCACCAGAGGGAGCAATATCCTTTACGACATCTGTATATATATTTATTTTTTACAAGTCGTACATTTATACCATATATATATATATATATATATATATATATATATATATATATATATATATATACTGTATATTTACCTGTCTCATGTACGTATATACCACATGTCTGCTCCACCCTTTATACAGTATAATTTAGATATACAAATAGAGAGCCTTGAAGAAGGAACACTTTGTAGGTGATCCAGAACTTATTGTGAAGCCAGGAAAAGGATTTATAGAGGACATAAGGAGACAATTTTCTGGGAGAAAATGAAATGATTCTGGGTAGGTTGCAATCATTCAGACTGGGGAGAATAAGGGAATTCGTTAGAGTTTTAGTAGTAGTAACAGAGGAAAGGGTGGATCTTTGCAATGTTACGGAGGAAGAAGCACAAGTTTTAGAGTATCACTATGAATGGAGAAGGAGTACATGAGATACATCTATCTAACTCATGTACATGTATACTTAAAGTATATCTATACACTGTATACATGTACAGATGTTGCAGACAATTTTGTTTGCTGATAATTCACCATATCGGTTATAACACAGAATATCAAGGAGCTTCCATATGATTCAATGGTGATGATAATGCAGAATATCACAGAATATCCAACCATAACACACTGTGTGTGTACAGTGTATATATACATACACATACATATATACTGTATATATCATGTATACACATCATAAGTACATATATACCACATGTATATCTTTTAACTCTATACAGTTCAACCCCGTTATAGCGCGATCCGTTACAACGCGAATCCGCTAATAACGCGATGTGAGCGTGGCTCCCAGTAATATGCCGTACTACGATGCAGATCTGCCACCATGCCGTTTTCTAGCCTCTCCTGTGCCCTGCTGGGGTGACCAGGGCTTGCCATGTCCCAGGTGGCAGGGAGCTGGCTGCTTGCGCGCCCCTTCCCCTCCCCCCCACTCCCCTCCTCACCTCCTCGGCTCCGGCGTCAAATTACATTGCGGCGTCATGTGACATCATCCCGTGGCATCATTTCACGCCGGTTACCATGGCGACGCGTCGTTCTGACGCTCTCTGTTCAGGGGGATCTCTGTCAGTCTGATCATATCACCCACTGTCCTGTCATAGCCAGGAAAAGCCTCAGGTTTTTAAGATTTAGTAATGCGATCCGCATATAACGCGATGAGGTTCTTTGGACCCCAAACACCATGCTATAACAGGGTTGAGCTGTATATATATATATATATATATATATATATATATATATATATATATATAATGTATATTTAAACACTGTATAGTACACAGTATATACATGTATCAATGTATCTATCTATCCCTCTTATCTCTATATCTCTCTGCAATCTTGTGCTGCTCTCCCCCCGCCTCCCACACTTGCACCCTCTGCTATTCTAGACGGGCGCAGGGAAGACGCACACAATGGGCAGTGGGTTTGATTTGGGGGTCAGTGAGGAGGAGCTGGGGATCATCCCGCGTGCTGTGCATCATCTCTTCAGCACTGTCCAGGAGTGCACAGCTACCGCTCGGGAGAGGGGGAGGCCTGAGCCCGGCTTCAAAATCAGCGCACAGTTCCTAGAGGTATATGGGAGGAGGTCCTAGAGGTACGGTGGGGGGAGGCAGGGGGTGTGTGAATATGTAGTATACATGGTGAATCCTGTGTATTGTGTATGTATTGTACTGTCCTAGTAACAGTAATATTTATTCACGCCCTCTCTGGCTTTCCCTTTCTTCGCCCTGCTGTCTTCCTTCCCCCTCTCTCTCTATTCCTCCTCCCCACCTTCCCTTTCTTCCCCCCACTTTTCCTTTCTTCCCCCGTCGCGTTAGCTGTATAACGAGGAGATTCTGGATCTCTTTGATGTGTCGCGTGATCCTGACTCCAGGCACCGGAAATCCAACATCCGGATCCACGAGGACACGAGTGGCGGTATCTATGTGAGCGGAGCCAGCACCCGGAGTGTCAGCTCTGAGGGAGAGGTGAGTCAGAGACAGTATGTGAGTGTGAATGAGTATATGAGAGTAATAAATTCTTTCTCTCCCCTTTCTCTCTCTCTCTCTCACTCCCCATTCTCTCTCACTCTCCCACTTACCTCTTTCCTCCCTTTCTCACTTCTCTCGCCTTCCCTCTCACACCACCTCTTAATCTCACTGGTTACAGCTCTAATAGGAGGGTACCCTCTCTCCTATTTCTTCCCGTCTCTGCCTCTCCCTCTCTTTCCCCTTCTCTTTCTTACATCCCATCCCCTCTCTCTTTCAGCTGTATAGATCCTGAAGGAGGGCACCCGCTCCCCTCTCTCCACTTCCCTCTCTCACATCCTCCCCTCTCTCTTTCAGCTGTTACAGCTCCTGAAGGAGGGCGCTCTGTCCCGCACCACGGCCAGCACTCAGATGAACGCTCAGAGTTCACGCTCTCATGCCATCTTCACCGTCCACCTGCACCAGACACGTGTATCTGAGACCTGCCCGGTGAGAGACAGCTGTTCTTCCCTGTCTGAGAGATAGCTTTGCTTTGCAGGTAGATGTCCCTCCTATCTGAGAGATGCTTTGCACCAAAAGTAGATGCCCCGCTCACTCTGAGATAGCTATGCTCTGCAGGTAAATGTCCCCTCTCTCTGAGAGATAGCTGTGCTCTGCAGGTAAATGTCCCCTCTCTCTGAGAGATAGCTGTGCTCTGCAGGTATATGCCATGTCACGGTAGACCAGAACTTTTAACACCAAAATACCTGGACCATTTGATTGAGCAAAGCAAGAGATAAAATAAATTGTGATTTATTTACAGAATGAACATACACAGCTTAGTTTACAAAAAACACTTGAAATACACTTACTGGGACGGGGTAAAACGAAATCTTCTATTCCCAGAACAAAATCTTTAGAAATAGATTCTCTAGGCACAATTTCTCAGAAGCGGGAGTTGTGCGCAAACAGAGCCGAAAACAGTTTTTGGATAGTGGCGCCTCTCGCAACCACTGTTTCTCCGCCAGAGCTGCTTACTTCGTTCTACTGCTGTAGAATTGGTTCTGGATTCCTTAGTTCTTACGAACTCTTGACTTGGATTACGATGTTGCAAAGTTTAAAATCCAGGTTAGATGAATCTGACTCCCGATCGGCTGCAGAGATTCTTATGCAGTAAGAATCCCTATCTTTAACCTCAGCAGCCAATCTTGTTCGTGACGATACTTGGCAAACCTGGCAGAGGGGCTTCTTAGTTTGCTTAGGGCATGCGTGAACCTTGCACCTTTGCCGCTTAGCATACCAGACCAAGCCCCCTTACCTGGCGACATTTTGTCTGAACTGGCCGGACATCTGGGCCATTTGCCCATACATTTACTAAGATGGGGGTACTTGGATTACTCCTCCCCACTTCACACTTTAGTCGACTAACTCTTTTCAACTACGGACTTTTTCAGACACTGTGAAACCAAACCAGCGGCGTGTCTTAAAAGTCTGAGTTACATATGCATTGCTCCCCTCACAGGAGTTTCCTGCTATACATTTCTAAAGTACCGTCATTACAACTTGAGTGTTTCCCTCTGTTACGGCCGTCTGAAGGAAAATCCCCTTATGCCTATAATGTTGGAACAATTAAAATAGGCGGACTTTCAGTCATCAATTTTTATATAAATGTATAAAAATTGCGTTATAAACTTTTTCATGATTTTACCCAACCAGCGCGCACAGCAAATCTCAGCGCGCTAGGACCTTCCTAGCAGAAGTTAGCCAACAGCCGTGCGCTGTGCTGTTGGCTGCTGGGTTTTTAAACTGACAGTCTACAATCCCCAATAAGGCTCAGGGGCACCCTGCCGGGCATAATACCTTTATTTACTGGCCTGGGTACCCCTTCACCGTCACATGCCCCTTCTCTCTGAGAGATAGCTGTGCTCTGCAGGTAGATGCCCCTTCTCTCTGAGAGATAGCTGTGCTCTGCAAGTTTAAGCCCCTCTCTCTGAGAGATAGCTGTGCTCTGCAGGTAGATGCCCCTCTCCCTGAGAGATAGGCGTGCTCTGCAGGTAGATGCCCCTCTCTCTGAGAGATAGCTGTGCTCTGCAAGTAGATGCCCCCTCTGAGAGATAGCTGTGCTCTGCAGGTAGATGCCCCTCTCTCTGAGAGATAGCTGTGCTCTGCAGGTAGATTCCCCTCTGAGAGATAGCTGTGCTCTGCAGGTAGATACCCCTCTCTCTGAGAGATTGCTGTGCTCTGCAGGTAGATGCCCCTCTGAGAGATAGATGTGCTCTGCACGTAGATGCCCCCTCTGAGAGATAGCTGTGCTCTGCAGGTAGATGCCCCTCTGAGAGATAGCTGTGCTCTGCACGTAGATGCCCCCTCTGAGAGATAGATGTGCTCTGCACGTAGATGCCCCCTCTGAGAGATAGCTGTGCTCTGCAGGTAGATGCCCCTCTCTCTGAGAGATAGCTGTGCTCTGCAGGTAGATGCCCCTCTCTCTGAGAGATAACTGTGCTCTGCAGGTAGATGCCCCCTCTGAAAGATTGCTGTGCTCTGCAGGTAGATGCCCCTCTCTCTGAGAGATAGCTGTGCTCTGCAGGTTGATGCCCATCTGAGAGATAGCTGTGCTCTACACGTAGATACCCCTCTCTCTGAGAGATAGCTGTGCTCTGCAGGTAGATGCCCCTCTGAGATAGCTGTGCTCTGCAGGTAGATGCCCCTCTCTCTGAGAGATAGCTGTGCTCTGCAAGTAGATGCCCCTCTGAGAGATAGCTGTGCTCTGCAGGTAGATGCCCCTCTGAGAGATAGCTGTGCTCTGCAGGTAGATGCCCCCTCTGAGAGATAGCTGTGCTCTGCAAGTAGATTCTCCCTCTCTCTGAGAGATAGCTGTGCTCTGCAGGTTGATGCCCCTCTGAGAGATAGCTGTGCTCTGCACGTAGATGCCCCTCTCTCTGAGAGATAGCTGTGCTCTGCAGGTTGATGCCCCTCTGAGAGATAGCTGTGCTCTACACGTAGATACCCCTCTCTCTGAGAGATAGCTGTGCTCTGCAGGTAGATGCCCCTCTGAGATAGCTGTGCTCTGCAGGTAGATGCCCCTCTCTCTGAGAGATAGCTGTGCTCTGCAGGTAGATGCCCCTCTGAGAGATAGCTGTGCTCTGCAGGTAGATGCCCCTCTGAGAGATAGCTGTGCTCTGCAGGTAGATGCCCCCTCTGAGAGATAGCTGTGCTCTACAAGTAGATGCCCCTCTGAGAGATAGCTGTGCTCTGCAGGTAGATGCCCCTCTCTCTGAGAGATAGCTGTGCTCTGCAGGTTGATGCCCCTCTGAGAGATAGCTGTGCTCTGCAGGTAGATGCCCCTCTCTCTGAGAGATAGCTGTGCTCTGCAGGTAGATGCCCCTCTCTCTGAGAGATAGCTGTGCTCTGCAGGTAGATGCCCCCTCTGAGAGATAGCTGTGCTCTGCAGGTAGATGCCCCTCTCTCTGAGAGATAGCTGTGCTCTGCAGGTAGATGCCCCCTCTGAGAGATAGCTGTGCTCTGCAGGTAGATGCCCCTCTCTCTGAGAGATAGCTGTGCTCTGCAGGTAGATACCCCTCTCTCTGAGAGATAGCTGTGCTCTGCACGTAGATACCCCTCTCTCTGAGAGATAGCTGTGCTCTGCAGGTAGATGCCCCTCTCTCTTAGAGATAGCTGTGCTCTGCAGGTAGATGCCCCTCTCTCCGAGAGATAGCTGTGCTCTGCAGGTAGATGTCCCTCTGAGAGATAGCTGTGCTCTGCAGGTAGATGTCCCTCTGAGAGATAGCTGTGCTCTGCAGGTAGATGCCCCTCTCTCTGAGAGATAGCTGTGCTCTGCAGGTAGATTCCCCTCTGAGAGATAGCTGTGCTCTGCAGGTAGATGCCCCTCTCTCTGAGAGATAGCTGTGCTCTGCAGGTAGATGCCCCCTCTGAGAGATAGCTGTGCTCTGCAGGTAGATGCCCCTCTCTCTGAGAGATAGCTGTGCTCTGCAGGTAGATGCCCCTCTCTCTGAGAGATAGCTGTGCTCTGCAGGTAGATGCCCCTCTGAGAGATAGCTGTGCTCTGCAGGTAGATACCCCTCTCTCTGAGAGATAGCTGTGCTCTGCAGGTAGATGCCCCTCTGAGAGATAGCTGTGCTCTGCAGGTAGATGCCCCTCTCTCTGAGAGATAGCTGTGCTCTGCAGGTAGATGCCCCTCTCTCTGAGAGATAGCTGTGCTCTGCAGGTAGATGCCCCTCTGAGAGATAGCTGTGCTCTGCAGGTAGATACCCCTCTCTCTGAGAGATAGCTGTGCTCTGCAGGTTGATGCCCCTCTGAGAGATAGCTGTGCTCTGCAGGTAGATGCCCCTCTCTCTGAGAGATAGCTGTGCTCTGCAGGTTGATGCCCCTCTGAGAGATAGCTATGCTCTGCAGGTAGATGCCCCTCTCTCTGAGAGATAGCTGTGCTCTGCACGTAGATGCCCCTCTCTCTGAGAGATGGCTGTGCTCTGCAGGTAGATGCCCCCTCTCTCTGAGAGATAGCTGTGCTCTGCAGGTAGATGCCCCTCTCTCTGAGAGATAGCTGTGCTCTGCAGGTAGATGCCCCTCTGAGAGATGGCTGTGCTCTGCAGGTAGATGCCCCTCTCTCTGAGAGATAGCTGTGCTCTGCAGGTAGATACCCCTCTCTCTGAGAGATAGCTGTGCTCTGCAGGTAGATGCCCCTCTCTCTGAGAGATAGCTGTGCTCTGCAGGTAGATGCCCCTCTCTCTGAGAGATAGCTGTGCTCTGCAGGTAGATGCCCCTCTCTCTGAGAGATAGCTGTGCTCTGCAGGTAGATGCCCCTCTGAGAGATAGCTGTGCTCTGCAGGTAGATGCCCCTCTGAGAGATAGCTGTGCTCTGCAGGTTGATGCCCCTCTGAGAGATAGCTGTGCTCTGCAGGTAGATGCCCCTCTGAGAGATAGCTGTGCTCTGCAGGTAGATGCCCCTCTCTCTGAGAGATAGCTGTGCTCTGCAGGTAGATACCCCTCTCTCTGAGAGATAGCTGTGCTCTGCAGGTAGATGCCCCTCTCTCTGAGAGATAGCTGTGCTCTGCAGGTAGATGCCCCTCTCTCTGAGAGATAGCTGTGCTCTGCAGGTAGATGCCCCTCTCTCTGAGAGATAGCTGTGCTCTGCAAGTAGATGCCCCTCTCTCTGAGAGATAGCTGTGTTCTGCAGGTAGATGCCCCTCTGAGAGATAGCTGTGCTCTGCAGGTAGATGCCCCTCTGAGAGATAGCTGTGCTCTGCAGGTTGATGCCCCTCTGAGAGATAGCTGTGCTCTGCAGGTAGATGCCCCTCT
The DNA here is from genome assembly GCF_040206685.1 of Ascaphus truei. Lineage (NCBI taxonomy): Eukaryota > Metazoa > Chordata > Amphibia > Anura > Ascaphidae > Ascaphus > Ascaphus truei. The sequence continues at coordinate 26,191,792 of NC_134491.1, forward strand.
GAGAGATAGCTGTTGCCTGCAGGTAGATGCCCCTCTCTCTGAGAGATAGCTGTGCTCTGCAGGTAGATGCCCCCTCTCTCGTAGAGATAGCTGTGCTCTGCAGGTAGATGCCCCTCTCTCTGAGAGATAGCTGTGCTCTGCAAGTAGATGCCCCCTCTGAGAGATAGCTGTTGCCTGCAGGTAGATGCCCCTCTCTCTGAGAGATAGCTGTGCTCTGCAGGTAGATGCCCCCTCTGAGAGATAGCTGTGCTCTGCAGGTAGATGCCCCTCTGAGAGATAGCTGTGCTCTGCAGGTTGATGCCCCTCTGAGAGATAGCTGTGCTCTGCAGGTTGATGCCCCTCTGAGAGATGGCTGTGCTCTGCAGGTTGATGCCCCTCTGAGAGATAGCTGTGCTCTGCAGGTTGATGCCCCTCTGAGAGATAGCTGTGCTCTGCAGGTAGATACCCCTCTCTCTGAGAGATAGCTGTGCTCTGCAGGTAGATGCCCCTCTCTCTGAGAGATAGCTGTGCTCTGCAGGTAGATGCCCCTCTCTCTGAGAGATAGCTGTGCTCTGCACGTAGATACCCCTCTCTCTGAGAGATAGCTGTGCTCTGCACGTAGATACCCCTCTCTCTGAGAGATAGCTGTGCTCTGCAGGTAGATGCCCCCTCTGAGAGATAGCTGTGCTCTGCAGGTAGATGCCCCCTCTGAGAGATAGCTGTGCTCTGCAGGTAGATGCCCCCTCTGAGAGATAGCTGTGCTCTGCAGGTAGATGCCCCTCTGAGAGATGGCTGTGCTCTGCAGGTAGATGCCCCTCTCTCTGAGAGATGGCTGTGCTCTGCAGGTTGATGCCCCTCTGAGAGATAGCTGTGCTCTGCAGGTAGATGCCCCTCTCTCTGAGAGATAGCTGTGCTCTGCAGGTAGATGCCCCTCTGAGAGATAGCTGTGCTCTGCAGGTAGATGCCCCTCTGAGAGATAGCTGTGCTCTGCAGGTTGATGCCCCTCTGAGAGATAGCTGTGCTCTGCAGGTAGATGCCCCCTCTGAGAGATAGCTGTGCTCTACAAGTAGATGCCCCCTCTCTCTGAGAGATAGCTGTGCTCTGCAGGTAGATGCCCCTCTGAGAGATAGCAGTGCTCTGCAGGTAGATGCCCCTCTCTCTGAGAGATAGCTGTGCTCTGCAGGTAGATGCCCCTCTCTCTGAGAGATAGCTGTGCTCTGCAGGTAGATGCCCCTCTGAGAGATAGCTGTGCTCTGCAGGTAGATGTCCCCTCTCTCTGAGAGATAGCTGTGCTCTGCACGTAGATGCCCCTCTCTCTGAGAGATAGCTGTGCTCTGCAGGTAGATGCCCCTCTCTCTGAGAGATAGCTGTGCTCTGCAGGTAGATGCCCCTCTCTCTGAGAGATAGCTGTGCTCTGCAGGTAGATGCCCCTCTCTCTGAGAGATAGCTGTGCTCTGCAGGTAGATGCCCCCTCTGAGAGATAGCTGTGCTCTGCAGGTAGATGCCCCTCTCTCTGAGAGATAGCTGTGCTCTGCAGGTAGATGCCCCTCTCTCTGAGAGATAGCTGTGCTCTGCAGGTAGATGCCCCTCTCTCTGAGAGATAGCTGTGCTCTGCAGGTTGATGCCCCTCTGAGAGATAGCTGTGCTCTGCAGATAGATGCCCCTCTGAGAGATAGCTGTGCTCTGCAGGTTGATGCCCCTCTGAGAGATAGCTGTGCTCTGCAGGTAGATGCCCCTCTCTCTGAGAGATAGCTGTGCTCTGCAGGTAGATGCCCCCTCTCTCTGAGAGATAGCTGTGCTCTGCAGGTAGATGCCCCTCTCTCTGAGAGATAGCTGTGCTCTGCAGGTAGATGCCCCCTCTCTCTGAGAGATAGCTGTGCTCTGCAGGTAGATGCCCCTCTCTCTGAGAGATAGCTGTGCTCTGCAGGTAGATGCCCCTCTGAGAGATGGCTGTGCTCTGCAGGTAGATGCCCCTCTCTCTGAGAGATAGCTGTGCTCTGCAGGTAGATGCCCCTCTCTCTGAGAGATAGCTGTGCTCTGCAGGTAGATGCCCCTCTCTCTGAGAGATAGCTGTGCTCTGCAGGTAGATGCCCCTCTCTCTGAGAGATAGCTGTGCTCTGCAGGTAGATGCCCCTCTGAGAGATAGCTGTGCTCTGCAGGTAGATGCCCCTCTGAGAGATAGCTGTGCTCTGCAGGTTGATGCCCCTCTGAGAGATAGCTGTGCTCTGCAGGTAGATACCCCTCTCTCTGAGAGATAGCTGTGCTCTGCAGGTAGATGCCCCTCTCTCTGAGAGATAGCTGTGCTCTGCAGGTAGATACCCCTCTGAGAGATAGCTGTGCTCTGCAGGTAGATACCCCTCTCTCTGAGAGATAGCTGTGCTCTGCAGGTAGATGCCCCTCTCTCTGAGAGATAGCTGTGCTCTGCAGGTAGATGCCCCTCTCTCTGAGAGATAGCTGTGCTCTGCAAGTAGATGCCCCTCTCTCTGAGAGATAGCTGTGTTCTGCAGGTAGATGCCCCTCGGAGAGATAGCTGTGCTCTGCAGGTAGATGCCCCTCTGAGAGATAGCTGTGCTCTGCAGGTTGATGCCCCTCTGAGAGATAGCTGTGCTCTGCAGGTAGATGCCCCTCTGAGAGATAGCTGTTGCCTGCAGGTAGATGCCCCTCTCTCTGAGAGATAGCTGTGCTCTGCAGGTAGATGCCCCCTCTCTCGTAGAGATAGCTGTGCTCTGCAGGTAGATGCCCCTCTCTCTGAGAGATAGCTGTGCTCTGCAAGTAGATGCCCCCTCTGAGAGATAGCTGTTGCCTGCAGGTAGATGCCCCTCTCTCTGAGAGATAGCTGTGCTCTGCAGGTAGATGCCCCCTCTGAGAGATAGCTGTGCTCTGCAGGTAGATGCCCCTCTGAGAGATAGCTGTGCTCTGCAGGTTGATGCCCCTCTGAGAGATAGCTGTGCTCTGCAGGTTGATGCCCCTCTGAGAGATGGCTGTGCTCTGCAGGTTGATGCCCCTCTGAGAGATAGCTGTGCTCTGCAGGTTGATGCCCCTCTGAGAGATAGCTGTGCTCTGCAGGTTGATGCCCCTCTGAGAGATAGCTGTGCTCTGCAGGTAGATACCCCTCTCTCTGAGAGATAGCTGTGCTCTGCAGGTAGATGCCCCTCTCTCTGAGAGATAGCTGTGCTCTGCACGTAGATACCCCTCTCTCTGAGAGATAGCTGTGCTCTGCACGTAGATACCCCTCTCTCTGAGAGATAGCTGTGCTCTGCAGGTAGATGCCCCCTCTGAGAGATAGCTGTGCTCTGCAGGTAGATGCCCCCTCTGAGAGATAGCTGTGCTCTGCAGGTAGATGCCCCCTCTGAGAGATAGCTGTGCTCTGCAGGTAGATGCCCCCTCTGAGAGATAGCTGTGCTCTGCAGGTAGATGCCCCTCTGAGAGATGGCTGTGCTCTGCAGGTAGATGCCCCTCTCTCTGAGAGATAGCTGTGCTCTGCAGGTTGATGCCCCTCTGAGAGATAGCTGTGCTCTGCAGGTAGATGCCCCTCTCTCTGAGAGATAGCTGTGCTCTGCAGGTAGATGCCCCTCTGAGAGATAGCTGTGCTCTGCAGGTAGATGCCCCTCTGAGAGATAGCTGTGCTCTGCAGGTTGATGCCCATCTGAGAGATAGCTGTGCTCTACACGTAGATACCCCTCTCTCTGAGAGATAGCTGTGCTCTGCAGGTAGATGCCCCTCTGAGATAGCTGTGCTCTGCAGGTAGATGCCCCTCTCTCTGAGAGATAGCTGTGCTCTGCAGGTAGATGCCCCTCTGAGAGATAGCTGTGCTCTGCAGGTAGATGCCCCTCTGAGAGATAGCTGTGCTCTGCAGGTAGATGCCCCCTCTGAGAGATAGCTGTGCTCTACAAGTAGATGCCCCCTCTCTCTGAGAGATAGCTGTGCTCTGCAGGTAGATGCCCCTCTGAGAGATAGCTGTGCTCTGCAGGTAGATGCCCCTCTCTCTGAGAGATAGCTGTGCTCTGCAGGTAGATGCCCCTCTCTCTGAGAGATAGCTGTGCTCTGCAGGTAGATGCCCCTCTGAGAGATAGCTGTGCTCTGCAGGTAGATGCCCCTCTCTCTGAGAGATAGCTGTGCTCTGCAGGTAGATGCCCCTCTCTCTGAGAGATAGCTGTGCTCTGCAGGTAGATGCCCCTCTCTCTGAGAGATAGCTGTGCTCTGCAGGTAGATGCCCCTCTCTCTGAGAGATAGCTGTGCTCTGCAGGTTGATGCCCCTCTGAGAGATAGCTGTGCTCTGCAGGTAGATGCCCCCTCTCTCTGAGAGATAGCTGTGCTCTGCAGGTAGATGCCCCTCTGAGAGATAGCTGTGCTCTGCAGGTAGATGTCCCCTCTCTCTGAGAGATAGCTGTGCTCTGCACGTAGATGCCCCTCTCTCTGAGAGATAGCTGTGCTCTGCAGGTAGATGCCCCTCTCTCTGAGAGATAGCTGTGCTCTGCAGGTAAATGCCCCTCTCTCTGAGAGATAGCTGTGCTCTGCAGGTAGATGCCCCTCTCTCCGAGAGATAGCTGTGCTCTGCAGGTAGATGCCCCTCTCTCTGAGAGATAGCTGTGCTCTGCAGGTAGATGCCCCCTCTGAGAGATAGCTGTGCTCTGCAGGTAGATGCCCCTCTCTCTGAGAGATAGCTGTGCTCTGCAGGTAGATGCCCCTCTCTCTGAGAGATAGCTGTGCTCTGCAGGTAGATGCCCCTCTCTCTGAGAGATAGCTGTGCTCTGCAGGTTGATGCCCCTCTGAGAGATAGCTGTGCTCTGCAGGTAGATGCCCCTCTGAGAGATAGCTGTGCTCTGCAGGTTGATGCCCCTCTGAGAGATAGCTGTGCTCTGCAGGTAGATGCCCCTCTCTCTGAGAGATAGCTGTGCTCTGCAGGTAGATGCCCCCTCTGAGAGATAGCTGTGCTCTGCAGGTAGATACCCCTCTCTCTGAGAGATAGCTGTGCTCTGCAGGTAGATGCCCCTCTCTCTGAGAGATAGCTGTGCTCTGCAGGTTGATGCCCCTCTCTCTGAGAGATAGCTGTGCTCTGCAGGTAGATGCCCCTCTCTCTGAGAGATAGCTGTGCTCTGCAGGTAGATGCCCCTCTCTCTGAGAGATAGCTGTGCTCTGCACGTAGATGCCCCTCTCTCTGAGAGATAGCTGTGCTCTGCAGGTAGATGCCCCCTCTCTCTGAGAGATAGCTGTGCTCTGCAGGTTGATGCCCCTCTGAGAGATGGCTGTGCTCTGCACGTAGATACCCCTCTCTCTGAGAGATAGCTGTGCTCTGCAGGTAGATGCCCCTCTCTCTGAGAGATAGCTGTGCTCTGCAGGTAGATGCCGCTCTGAGAGATAGCTGTGCTCTGCAGGTAGATGCCCCTCTCTCTGAGAGATAGCTGTGCTCTGCAGGTAGATGCCCCTCTCTCTGAGAGATAGCTGTGCTCTGCAGGTAGATGCCCCTCTCTCTGAGAGATAGCTGTGCTCTGCAGGTAGATGCCCCTCTCTCTGAGAGATAGCTGTGTTCTGCAGGTAGATGCCCCTCTGAGAGATAGCTGTGCTCTGCAGGTAGATGCCCCTCTCTCTGAGAGATAGCTGTGCTCTGCAGGTAGATGCCCCTCTCTCTGAGAGATAGTTGTGCTCTGCAGGTAGATGCCCCTCTCTCTGAGAGATAGTTGTGCTCTGCAGGTAGATGCCCCTCTCTCTGAGAGATAGCTGTGCTCTGCAGGTAGATGCCCCTCTCTCTGAGAGATAGCTGTGCTCTGCAGGTAGATGCCGCTCTGAGAGATAGCTGTGCTCTGCAGGTAGATACCCCTCTCTCTGAGAGATAGCTGTGCTCTGCAGGTAGATGTCCCCTCTGAGAGATAGCTGTGCTCTGCAGGTAGATGCCCCTCTCTCTGAGAGATAGCTGTGCTCTGCAGGTAGATGCCCCTCTCTCTGAGAGATAGCTGTGTTCTGCAGGTAGATGCCCCTCTGAGAGATAGCTGTGCTCTGCAGGTAGATGCCCCTCTGAGAGATAGCTGTGCTCTGCAGGTAGATGCCCCTCTGAGAGATAGCTGTGCTCTGCAGGTAGATACCCCTCTCTCTGAGAGATAGCTGTGCTCTGCAGGTAGATGTCCCCTCTGAGAGATAGCTGTGCTCTGCAGGTAGATGCCCCTCTCTCTGAGAGATAGCTGTGCTCTGCAGGTAGATGCCCCTCTCTCTGAGAGATAGCTGTGCTCTGCAGATAGATGCCCCTCTGAGAGATAGCTGTGCTCTGCAGGTAGATGCCCCTCTCTCTGAGAGATAGCTGTGCTCTGCAGGTAGATGCCCCTCTCTCTGAGAGATAGCTGTGCTCTGCACGTAGATACCCCTCTCTCTGAGAGATAGCTGTGCTCTGCAGGTAGATGCCCCTCTGAGAGATAGCTGTGCTCTGCAGGTAGATGCCCCTCTGAGAGATAGCTGTGCTCTGCAGGTAGATGCCCCTCTGAGAGATAGCTGTGCTCTGCAGGTAGATGCCCCTCTGAGAGATAGCTGTGCTCTGCAGGTAGATGCCCCTCTCTCTGAGAGATAGCTGTGCTCTGCAGGTAGATGCCCCTCTGAGAGATAGCTGTGCTCTGCAGGTAGATGTCCCCTCTGAGAGATAGCTGTGCTCTGCAGGTAGATGCCCCTCTCTCTGAGAGATAGCTGTGCTCTGCAGGTAGATGCCCCTCTCTCTGAGAGATAGCTGTGCTCTGCAGGTAGATGCCCCTCTCTCTGAGAGATAGCTGTGCTCTGCAGGTAGATGCCCCTCTGAGAGATAGCTGTGCTCTGCAGGTAGATGCCCCTCTGAGAGATAGCTGTGCTCTGCAGGTAGATGCCCCTCTCTCTGAGAGATAGCTGTGCTCTGCAGGTAGATGCCCCTCTGAGAGATAGCTGTGCTCTGCAGGTAGATACCCCTCTGAGAGATAGCTGTGCTCTGCAGGTAGATGCCCCTCTGAGAGATAGCTGTGCTCTGCAGGTAGATACCCCTCTGAGAGATAGCTGTGCTCTGCAGGTAGATGCCCCCTCTCTGGAGTATGAGACGCTGACAGCGAAGTTTCACTTTGTGGATCTGGCCGGCTCTGAGCGCCTGAAGAGAACGGGAGCAACGGGAGAGAGAGCGAGAGAAGGGATATCTATCAACTGTGGCCTGGTGAGGGTGTGTGAGGGGGCGGTGAGGGTGTGTGAGGGGGCGGTGAGGGTGTGTGAGGGAGCGGTGAGGGTGTTTGAGGGCGGTGAGGGTGTGTGAGGGGGCGGTGAGGGTGTGTGAGGGGGCGATGAGGGTGTTTGAGGGCGGTGAGGGTGTGTGAGGGGGCGGTGAGGGTGTGTGAGGGGGCGGTGAGGGTGTGTGAGGGGGCGGTGAGGGTGTGTGAGGGGGCAATGAGGGTGTTTGAGGGCGGTGAGGGTGTTTGAGGGCGGTGAGGGTGTGTGAGGGGGTGGTGAGGGTGTGTGAGGGGGTGGTGAGGGTGTGTGAGGGGGCGGTGAGGGTGTGTGAGGGGGCGGTGAGGGTGTGTGAGGGGGTGGTGAGGGTGTGTGAGGGGGCGGTGAGGGTGTGTGAGGGGGTGGTGAGGGTGTGTGAGGGGGCGGTGAGGGTGTGTGAGGGGACGGTGAGGGTGTGTGAGGGGGCGGTGAGGGTGTGTGAGGGGGCGGTGAGGGTGTGTGAGGGGGTGGTGAGGGTGTGTGAGGGGGTGGTGAGGGTGTGTGAGGGCGGTGAGGGTGTGTGAGGAGGCAGTGTGTGTGCATGAGGGGGCGGTGAGGGTATGTGAGGGGGCGGTGTGTGTGCGGGAGGGGGCGGTGAGGGTGTGTGAGGGGGCAGTGTGTGCGTGAGGGGGTGTGGGGGGGGCAGTGTGTGTGCGTGAGGGGGCGGTGAGGGTGTGTGAGGGGGCGGTGTGCGTGAGGGGGCGGTGAAGATGTGTGTGTGAGGGAGCAGTGTGGGTGTGAGGGGGCGGTGAGGGTGTGAGGAGGCGGTGAGGTGTGTGAGGGACAGTGTGAGTGTGTGAGGGGGCAGTGAGGGTGTGTGAGGAGGCAGTGTGTGTGCGTGAGGTGGCGGTGAGGGTGTGTGAGGGGGCGGTGAGGGTGTGTGAGGGGGCGGTGTGTGTGCGTGAGGGGGCGGTGTGTGTGCGTGAGGTGGCGGTGAGGGTGTGTGAGCGGGCGATGAGGGTGTGTAAGGGGGCGGTGAGGGTGTGTGAGGGAGCACTGTGTGTGTGTGTGAGGGGGCGGTGAGGGTGTGTGAGGGGGCAGTGTGTGTGCGTGAGGGGGCGGTGAGGGTGTGTGAGGGGGCGGTGAGGGTGTGTGAGGGGGTGGTTAGTGTGTGCATTGTGTATTAGTGGAGGATCCAGTCTCACATTTTGTTAGCAGAGGGTAAAGTGTGTTGGGGAATGTCATGAGTGGAGCAGACGCGGCAGTGCGTTACTGGAGGGAGCAGTGTGTTCAATGCGGTAGCAGAGAGTGTAGTGTGTTAACTGAGGGTGCAGTTTGTGTAGTGCGTTAGTGGAGGGCACAGTATGTTTGTGGAGGGTGCATTGTGTGCATTACATTAGCTAAACGTGTAGTGCACTAGAAGGGGTAGAGAGTGCAGACTTAGTACGGGGTGCAATGCATTAGTAGAGGGTGTAGTGTGTGCAATAGGTTAGCAGAGATTGTAGGGTGTTAGTAGAGGGTTCAGTGTGTGCAGTACTTTAGCAGAAAGGGTAGCGCGCTGGAGCATAGTACAGTGTGCGTAGTGCGTTGTGTGCAGTTCGTCAGCAGAGGGTGCATTCGTTAGCGTAAGGTGCAGTGTGCACAGTATGTTAATTGAGTTTGTGTAATGTGTTAGCAGGGGTGCCGTGTGCATAGTGCATTAGGGATAGGTGTAGTGTTTGGCAAAGGATGCAGTGTGGCTCTGTCTCCCTGCAGTTGGCGCTGGGGAATGTGATCAGTGCTCTGGGGGATCAGAGTAAGAAGATCTTCCACATTCCGTACAGAGATTCCAAACTAACGCGCCTCCTGCAGGACTCGCTGGGGGGAAACAGGTAACACACTGCACCCTGCCTCCCAACACACTGTATCCTCTACTAACACACTGCACCCTCCCTCCCAACACACTGCATCCTCTACTAACACACTGCACCCTGCCTCCCAACACACTCCATCCTCTACTAACACACTGCACCCTCCCTCACAACACACTGCATCCTCTACTAACACACTGCACCCTCCCTCCCAACACACTGCGTCCTCTACTAACACACTGGACCCTGCCTCCCAACTAACACTGGATCCTCTACTAACACACTGCACCCTGCCTCCCAACTAACACTGCATCCTCTACTAACACACTACACCCTCCCTCCCAACACACTGCATCCTCTACTACCACACTGCACCCTCCCTACTAACACTGCATCCTCTACTACCACACTGCACCCTCCCTACTAACACTGCATCCTCTACTAACACACTCCATCCTCTACTATCCGCCTTACACTCCTCACGCTACACTAACACACTACACGCTATACTAACAGTGCACCCTATATTAACTCATTGCACACTATACTAACACACTGCAGCTTATATTAACACACTGCACGCTATACTAACAGTGCACCCTATATTAACTCATTGCACACTATACTAACACACTGCAGCTTATATTAACACACTGCATGCTACAAAAACATACTGCTCCCTATATTAACACACTACACCCTATACTGCACACTCCAACCTCCCTCATTACACTACACCTGCTACTAACACACTGTACTATCTCAATCTCACCATTCATTACCCCTGTATCTCTCCCCATCTCGTTCTCCTCTTTCCTCCTCACTTCTCTCTCCTCCCTATCCTCTCTCCTTTCCCTCCCATCATCTCTCTTTGCCTCCCTCCGGTGCTCTCTTTCTTCCCCCACGCCCCCTCCTCTCTCCCCCCTTTAATCTCCCTCTACTCCTTCTTCTTCACTCTCCTCCCCTTTCCCTCTCCCCCTCTCCCTTCCCCAGTCAGACCCTCATGATCGCGTGTGTCTCTCCATCTGATCGCGATTTCATGGAGACATTGAACACCCTGAAATACGCTAACCGTGCACGGAATATAAAGAACCGCGTGACAGCCAATCAGGAGCAAAGTGTTCAGCAAGTGAGAGCACTGAGGGCGGAGCTTACACGGCTACAGCTGGAACTGCAGGAGTACAAGGCTGTAAGTCTATATACTATGTTTGTGTGTATGTATACATATATATATATAAAACTGAAAAATTGTTTGTGTGGGTTTGTGCGGTTGCTCATTGGTTGGCGGCTGCTCACGCTGTGATTGGCCTGTGGGTTGGGGTGACGTCAGAAACACGGCTACACATGCCCTCACCCTCACAGCCTCCTCACACCACGTGAGAGCCACCGAGGGCCGCCGCCTCACACCCTTCACCCGCCGATCCACCTTGCCGCCTCACACAAACTCCACCCGCCGCCCACACCGAAAAAATTCCCTTACTTGGCAGCGTCTCCCGGCATCCTGCTGCAACTCCCTCTCCAACTGCAGTGAACATGGCTGCGTGACGTCAAATGATGCCGCGTTGCCATGGCAATGGGACGCTACCCGGCGTCATGACTCCCGTGGCACCGCGTAGCGTCATGACGTCACGTAGCGTCCCATTGATATGGCAACGCGGCACCATTTGACGCCACGCAGCCATGTTCACTGCAGTTGGAGAGGGAGTTGCACAAGAATATCGGAGACGCCGCCACACCAGCACGCCGCACTACCGCCGCCACCATTCGGAGATTGACGGGCTAAACACGTAGCCCGGAGGTAAGTACCCGAAACCCGGAGTCTCCGGATTAAACCCGGAGAGGTGGCAACCTTGGTAGTGTGTGACCCCAGAAGCCATAGGGCCACCGTGCCCCTAGAGGGAAGCATAGGTGACTCCTGATGCTGGCACGCTCCCAGGCTGTGTCCGTGTTGCATGTGACCCCTGACCCCACTGTGCCCCCGGGCGAAGGGGAATTGTATTGTGTACGTCCCTTTACCCCACAGGGTCAGCGGGCCCCGGCCTCCTCCGCTCTCAGCGACGTGTGTGAGGAGCTGTCCATGCTGCGCAGTGAGAACTCTGCCCTGCGGCTGCGTGTCACGGCCCTGCAGGAGGCCATCAGGGCCATCAACTCCCGCGTCACGCGCATGGCCGGACAGGAGGCCACCCGCCTGCTGCAGAGAGCCGGTAACAGGGGGGGGGGGGGGGGCGGGAGGGGCCTGCACACTGGGGGAGGGCCTCAATGGAATCAGGTAGGGGTCTAAGCATAGAGGAAGGGAGCATAGGGGGGAGAGGCCTGGGGGGAGAGGCCTTAGCACAGGAGAAATTTTATATTTGTTTTCTTTTGTATTTTGTATGATCAATATTACTGCACAATAATGAGAATGAATCTAAGAATATAGTTTATATATATAACATACACAGTACGCAGTCCACAATCAAGCCATATATATATATATATATATATATATATAATCAAAAAATAAATAGATAATACCGTTCTGTGGCTAAACGAAATGCTTTTATTTGTGCGAGCTTTCGAGATACACTGATCTCTTCTTCCGGCGATGTTACAATGAATGAAGCAAGGATAACTAAAAAACAGTGTCTCTTGGAATGTTATCTGTGCTTCTCCTTCCCCCGGTGTGGATGTGTTTTTATGGCTAGAGGTGTCAAAGGGTTACTGAAAGCAAGTGAAGAAAGAGTGTGTATGTGTATCAGTGTGAATAAAATGAAATGGAGAGCCCACAGTATAAACAGTGCTCTACACAAGGTGTGTGTGAGTGAGAGGGATATAAATGGTGTGGGTGGGTGTGGAAATGTGAGACTTTGTAGCACAACTAAAAATGTGTGTGGATACTATGTGGTCCCTATTGGTGTATATGGATGGAAAAATAAGGAGTATTAGTATGTGTGAGAGACAGCTGTGTGTGCATACATATAGCACAGTATGTACAGACATGGCCTTTAGCGCTCATGGGAAAGAGAGTTCGCTAGTGTCAGTAATGACTCATAAAATTTCGATCTCTGTTTAGGGCCACTGCTAAGTGTCCCGAACAGTTGCATAAATTTGTATTCATGCAACCGTCTCTCTTTCGGGGTTTTAAGATTACCTTTGAGTATGGCAACCCTCAGAGGTATACTCAAAGGTAATCTTTAAAACCCCGAAAGAGAGACGGTTGCATGAATACAAATTTATGCAACTGTTCGGGACACTTAGCAGTGGCCTAAACAGAGATCGAAATTTTATGAGTCATTACGACACTAGCGAACTCTCTTCCCATGAGCGCTAAAGGCCATGTCTGTACATACTGTGCTATATGTATGCACACACAGCTGTCTCTCACACATACTAATACTCCTTATTTTTCCATCCATATACACCAATAGGGACCACATAGTATCCACACACACTTTTAGTTGTGCTACAAACTCTCACATTTCCACACCACCCACAGCCATTTATATCCCTCTCACTCCACACACACCTTGTGTAGAGCACTGTTTATACTGTGGGCTCTCCATTAATTTTTATTCACACTGATACACATACACACTCTTTCTTCACTTGCTTTCAGTTACCCTTTGACACCTCTAGCCATAAACACATCCACACCGGGGGAAGGAGAAGCACAGATAACATTCCAAGAGACACCTGTTTTCAAGTTATCCTTGCTTCATTCATTGTAACATCGCCGGAAGAAGAGATCAGTGTATCTCGAAAGCTCGCACAAATAAAAGCATTTCGTTAGCCACAGAACGGTATCATCTATTTATTTTTTGATTATTGAAGCTCGGCTAACACGGTACTGATACCTCTACATGTATATATATAGATATATATATACTGAGCAATGCAACAGTGCAATAATATATTAAATATTGATTACAAACAAAGAGTATATATTATAAATATCAGTAGCAGTGAATCATAACAAAAATAAGACAAATGTATCCAAAGAAGGAAGGATCCAGGATGTGTCCAGAGTCCCAGGGGTTTAATAGAGTAAGGTATTATATAACCCGACAGACCTTGCGCTACTGGAGACTGGCAGCTCTCAAATGGACCAAACCACATCTAGAAACATATCAGAAAAGAGGAAAAAGAGCGCGGTGGCGCTCCATAGCGGTACAAAGTATAACCAATTTAATCTTTAAAAAGAGAGTATAAATAGCACTCACCAGTGTAGGAGATTTAAAAGCATTCAGGTAGACAATAGTCATCAGCCGGTTCCCGCAGAAGAAGACGGGTTGTCTCAGTGTCTCAGCAAGGTGCAGGACTGGTATACGCCTCCTGTTGGTATGGGGGGGGATTCTGATCCCAGAACAACGTCACTGACGTCACGACGTTCGCCATGCCGGGGCGGCCTCTCAGCTCCAGCTCAGCCTCCCTACAACTGATTTACCATCCAAATTGCAGACAATCTACCGGTATGCCAGTTTTGGATTATGTGAGGCTGATTAGTTTTCTGTGACATATCGGATCACCCCCACAGCAACAGGAGGGGTGTACCAGTCCTGCAACTTGCTGAGATGCTGAGACAACGGCGCAGCACAAGTGATAATCACAAGAAATGGTTTATTGGGTTCAAAATGCACACATATGTCGGTCCCCAGGGCAAATATATATAATTTTTCACCCAACGAAAGTCCGATGAATAAGACAGAGCACTGTAGAAAGATACTCAAAAAGTTTATATTGTAGTTCGATTCCCCCCCAAAAAACGACGACCTTCCTCAGTGTTATCACCACAGTATTTATTTTAATTCTTTTTTTTATGCGTGCACTGGCCATTTTTTGGTGTTATACGGTACAAGCTTGGAATGCCTATTATCCGATGTTATATATATATATATATATAGTAGAGAGAGAGAGGGAGAGAGAGAGAGATGAGAGGAGAGAGAGAGAGAGAGAGAGAGAGAGGAAGAGAGAGAGATGAGAGAGAGAGAGAGAGAGATGAGAGAGAGAGAGATAGAGAGAGAGAGAGAGAGAGAGAGAGAGAGAGAGAGAGAGAGAGAGAGAGAGCAACTGTAAATATTACTGTATGTTCATTTGTATGTCTTAGACAGGTCTGCAACCCTGTCTTTCCCCATTATCGCCCAGCATACAACGCTTCCACTGCAGCAAGGTATTCTGGGAAATGACATTCAAATGAGCACTCAGTGCCACCTTTTGTCTCAAGCTCGTATTACACAAGCAAATCCTCAAGCCAATGCATGCTGTTTAAACACAGCTTTTAGACAGGGGCTGGGATGAGATGCAAAGCTATTAAACCCACTCACAGACATGTTTCAACCTTGATGGGTATTATCAGTGTGAGGTTGTTGTAATGGCTAAGCTGGTTGAGACTAGACTAGGTAATCACCACAATTATTAAGGTTATGGTGGGTAAAAAAAAGTGACAAAAACCCTCCACAGTTAAGCATAAAGCAACTGTAAATATTACTGTATATTCATTTGCATGTCTTAGACAGGTCTGCAACCCTGTCTTTTCCCATTATCGCCCAGCATACAGCGCTTCCACTGCAGCAAGGGATTCTGGGAAAATATACATATATGTTTTATATATACATACACACAGAGGGTGTTCACACTAAGAGAGACACAGTGTATTTGCTTTTCATCATGTCCATGTCTCTTTTAATGTGGACACTATATATGTATAATGAATAATCTCTCTCTCTCTCTCTCTCTCTTCTCTCTCTCTCTCTCTCTCTCTCTCTCTCTCTCTCTCTCTCTCTCTTATCTCTCTCTCTGCCCCCTTTCTCTCCCACTCTTACTTTCCCTCCTTTTCTCTCTCCTTCTCCTATATCCCTCCCTTCTCTCTTACCCACTTTCCTGCTCCGTCTCCCTTTCCTCGTCATCTCTTTTTCCGCACCCTTCTCCCCCCTTTCGTTCCCTCCTCTCTATCTCTCTTTCTCTTCCTTCTCTCTTCCCCTCTCCTCTATCTCTCTGTGCTCCTCCCCCCCCCCCCTTCTCTCTCTCTTCCCTTTCTTGGTCCCCCGGCTCTTTTTCCCTCTCCCTTCTCTCTCTTTCTCCCTATTCTCCACCATCTCTCCCCCGTTTCTCTTTTTCCCTCTCCTTCCCTACCCTCTTTCTCCCACCCACCTATCTCTTCCACCCTCTTCCTCTCTTTCCCCTGTCTCTCTCCCCTCTCTCACCCCTCCCTCTTAAACCACCCTCTCCCTCCATCTCTCTCATCCCCCCTTTCTCTCACACTCTCTCTTTGATCCCCCCTTCTCGCTATCCCTGCTCTATCTCCTCTACCTCTCTATCTCCCTCCCCGCTTCTACCACCCCTCTATTTCTCTTCCTATTCCCATTTTCTCTTCCCGCTCTCTTTCTACCAATTTCTCCTTCCTTCTCTCTCAACCTCCATCTTTACCCCTTCTCTGCCTCCCCATCTCTCCCATTTTTCTCACCGGACCTACTTTCTTTCTCTTTACCCCCATCTCTCTTTCTCTATTCACTCTCCCCCCCCCCACTCTACATCCCTCTCTGTCCCCTTCCCTCTCTCCCACCTTATTTCTCTATCTTTCATCTCTCTCTCCTCCTCTCACCCCTTTCTCTATTACCCCCCTCTATCTCCTCCACTCTACCTCCCTCCCACTCTCTTTCTGTTGACCCCCTAAATCCACTTATTGCCCCAATGTCTCTCTCACACTCATCACCCCTCTCTCTCTCTCTCTCTCTCTCTCTTTTTTCTCTCTCTCTCTCTCTCTCTCTCTCTCTCTCTCTCTCTCTCTCTCTCTCTCTCTCTCTCTCTCTCTCTCTCTCTCAGGTGATAGCAATGAAAAGATTCAAGCTCTTATTCAAAATTATATTCATGAAACATAGAAGAACTAAGTGTGTGTGTGTGTGTGTGTGTGTATGTGTATATATCTACAGTATATATATTATATATATATATATGATGTATATATATATATATATATATTTAGAGAGTCAACCCCTGATATATCGATCCCTCATACCTGTATACTAGCAGTATATAGTTTGTTAGCTTCTTGAACAAGGTGCCCCTACTACCTGTATATAAAGAGTCAGATCCTGAGGCAAGACGCCCGTCCTTCCTGTTATATGAAGCATCAGATCCTAAGAAAAGGGGCCCCTCCTACGCCTATACAAGATTGTATGTAAGTCTCAGCTTCTGGGACAAGGGGCCCCTCCTACCTGTATACTAGGAGTATATAGAGTCTCAGCTTCTGGGATGAAAGTACCTCCTATCTGTGTAATTTGAGTAGATGGAGCATCAGATCCAGGAAAAGCAGGCCCTTCCATCCTGTGTACTAAGATTCTATAGAGCATCTGTTTCTGGGGCAAGAGGCCCCTTCCATCTGTATACCTGGAGTATATAGATTTTCAGCTCCCCTCCGTGTATAACGTATAAAGACCAGTCAGCTCTTCTCCCTGGTATCTGTATATAGATAGTCATTTCCTCTCCCTGTGTCTGTATATAGATTGTCAGCTCCTCTCCCTGTCTTTGTATATAGATTGTCAGCTCCTCTCCCTGTCTTTGTATATAGATTGTCCATTTTTCCCCCATATGTGTATAGTAAGACTGTGAGCTCTTCTCCTTGTGTCTGTATATGGACTGTGAGCTCTCGCTCATTCCCCACAGGACCCGCCTAGTGGAGAGTGAGACGATGAATGAATCTCTGCGCCGCAGTCTCTCTCGCGCTAATGCGCGTCCCCTGCATAATGGGCCTGCCCCCCCCACACCGTGCCTGGAGACAGAGGTCAGCGAGGTCATCCGGAGGGCAAAGGAGGAGGTGCAGAGTCTGCGGAGGAGGGGGAGGTGAGAGAGAGTATATCTCATGGAGAAAATAAAGAGTATACACAGGGAGGAGAAAGAGAGAATCTGTTTGTGTGTGTTGTGTGTGTGTGTGTGTGTGTGTGTATGTATATGTACATATATATATATAATTATCTTCTTTAGCCCAGTTAATCCAATGCTGGGTGAAGGCCATCCCAATGGTTTGCCAGGTACTTCATTTGCAAGCCTCTCTTCTACATATTGCTCCAACAAGTGTCCTCATTTCATCTTCACATCTTACATTTGGTCGTCATCTTTGTCTTTTGATATCGCTTGGTATCCAATTGAGTACCATGTTTTGCCCAGTGATGGTAATGTCTTCTTACCATATGGCTGGCCCACTGCCATTTTTATTTCTTCACTCTTGTTGGAAGAAGGGTATGTGTTACCCGAAACGTCACCTACTAACGTACTAGAATTTCTGTATGAATAAATTAGTCTTCATGAGGGTTTGGACTGCTGAGGGGACCTTCTTTTTCTATGGATTACATTTGGCCGTTTCTTGTGATGACCGACTTCCCCACATGCACCAGGACTGTTGTTTTCATGAGGTGAGGAGTGCTTACCCACATATCTTTCCATATCTTCACCTTTGTGATGATGTGACAGACTTGCGTGGCTTCCGAACCTATTCATTATTTTCCTTGTCTCTTCGGGTAATAGGCTCAAGTATCCTCGTTCTCCGGTAAGTGTCAGCTACTGCCTGGTTTTTGGCTTCCACCGAAGCCGGTAGCTGACACTTACCGGAGAACGAGGATTTCAACAACTAAGTGACCGGACAACAGTTTGGAACAAGTCCTTTTTCTCGGCGGAACAGCCAAAGGACCGGAAAATCCAAGGAGCAGGAGTTAAAGCTACAGTGAACGTACATAGGCTACAGTGCAGCACCGGGTAGGTGCGGGGACCGTGTATGTGAGAGGTCCCGTGAAGCAATAGCCATGGGGTAACTACATAACTACACAAAACAACTTGCCGGTACAATCAACAACACTAGTACTCTAATTAAATTACACCACACATTGGACAGAAAAAACAGTCCAGAAGCACTGAAGCTCTGAATTCAACCGCAAGGTATAATTCAACAACCAAAGGAACACAAAAAAAACACCTACAACCAGGAAGAGGGGATACCCCTACAAACAGGGAAGAGGGGATTCCCCTACAAATAGGCAAGATCGGATACCCCTACAAACAGGGAAGAGGGGAATCCCCTACAACCAGGGAAGAGGGGATTCCCATACAACCAGGGAAGAGGGGATTCCCCTACAACCAGGGAAGAGGGGGTTCCCCTACAACCAGGGAAGAGGGGATTCCCCTACAACCAGGAAGAGGGGATTCCCCTACAACCAGGGAAGAGGGAATACTCCTACAAACGGGGAAGAGGGGATTCCCCTACAAACAGGGAAGAGGGGATCCCCCTACAAACGGGGAAGAGGGGATCCCCCTACAAACAGGGAAGAGGGGATTCCTCTACAAACAGGGAAGAGGGAATTCCCCTACAAACAGGGAAGAGGGGATTCCCCTACAAACAGGGAAGAGGGAATTCCCCTACAAACAGGGAAGAGGGAATTCCCCTACAAACAGGGAACAGGGGATACCCCTACAAACAGGGAAGAGGGGATTCCCCTACAAACAGGGAAGAGGGGATACCCCTACAAACAGGGAAAGGGGGTTCCCCTACAAACAGGGAAGAGGGGATACCCGTACAACCAGGGAAGAGGGAATTCCCCTACAAACAGGGAAGAGGGAATGCCCCTACAAACAGGGAAGAGGGAATTCCCTACAAACGGAAGAGGGGATACCCCTACAACCAGGGAAGAGGGAATTCCCCTACAAACAGGGAAGAGGGGATACCCCTACAAACAGGGAAGAGGGGATTCCCCTACAAACAGGGAAGAGGGGATTCCCCTACAATCAGGGAAGAGGGAATTCCCCTACAACCAGGGAAGAGGGGATCCCCCTACAAACGAGGAAGAGGGGATCCCCCTACAACCAGGGAAGAGGGAATTCACCTACAAACAGGGAAGAGGGGATCCCCCTACAAACAGGGAAGAGGGAATTCCCCTACAACCAGGGAAGAGGGGATCCCCCTACAACCAGGGAAGAGGGAATTCCCCTACAAAAAAGGAAGAGGGGATCCCCCTACAAACGGGGAAGAGGGGATCCCCCTACAACCAGGGAAGATGGGATTCCCATACAAACGGGGAAGAGGGGATTCCCCTACAAACAGGGAAGAGGGGATACCCCGACAACCGGGGAAGAGGGGATTCCCCTACAAACGGGGAAGAGGGGATTCCCCTACAAACAGGGAAGAGGGGATACCCCTACAACCAGGGAAGAGGGAATTCCCCTACAAAAAAGGAAGAGGGGATCCCCCTACAAACGGGGAAGAGGGGATACCCCTACAAACAGGGAAGAGGGAATTCCCCTACAAACAGGGAAGAGGGGATTCCCTTACAAACAGGGAAGAGGGGATACCCCTACAACCAGGGAAGAGGGAATTCCCCTACAAACAGGGAAGAGGGGATACCCCTACAAACAGGGAAGAGGGGATACCCCGACAAACAGGGAAGAGGGGATTCCCCTACAAACAGGGAAGAGGGGATACCCCGACAACTGGGGAAGAGGGGATTCCCCTACAAACGGGGAAGAGGGGATTCCCCTACAACCAGGGAAGAGGGAATTCCCCTACAAACAGGGAAGAGGGGATCCCCTTACAACCAGGGAAGAGGGGATATCCCTACAACCAGGGAAGAGGGAATTCCCCTACAAACAGGGAAGAGGGGATACCCCTACAAACAGGGAAGAGGGGATACCCCGACAAACAGGGAAGAGGGGATTCCCCTACAAACAGGGAAGAGGGGATTCCCCTACAAACAGGGAAGAGGGGATACCCCTACAAACAGGGAAGAGGGGATACCCCGACAAACAGGGAAGAGGGGATTCCCCTACAAACAGGGAAGAGGGGATACCCCGACAACTGGGGAAGAGGGGATTCCCCTACAAACGGGGAAGAGGGGATTCCCCTACAACCAGGGAAGAGGGAATTCCCCTACAAACAGGGAAGAGGGGATACCCCTACAACCAGGGAAGAGGGGATATCCCTACAACCAGGGAAGAGGGGATACCCCTACAAACAGGGAAGAGGGGATACCCCTACAAACAGGGAAGAGGGGATACCCCTACAAACAGGGAAGAGGGGATACCCATACAAACAGAAGGGAATCAAACCCACTTTTAAGGCTACAGAGTGGAAACAAATTGCAACTCAGAAACATAAATTGGACTGAACTAGCAATGTAACACTTGATACTTTTAGAATTGTGTTAACATATAAAAACATACTTATTCTCAACAAGTGAGGGCTATGCTGGGATAACAATTTTTCCATACCATTTTTGCAGTATCAGTAATAGTCTGTCTGATTGAGAATTCAAAGTAATGTTTATTTTTACTATTGGCTGTTGTTATTAATTGTGTTCAAGCTTGAACAAGCTTTAGGTACACCAAACCATACATTTGGTGTTTGTCACTATTATTTGATGTATAACTATTTTTATTAAATTATTTTATATTTTGATTCTGGTTATTGTTGTGTTCTTAGGAATCCTGGTACGATCTGCTTCTGGGGAATTAAGGTTCTCATCAACAGGTTATATTTCATGCGCTAGGGTGTGTGTTACCCTTCTTCCATAGTAGGTCTTATCTGATATTTTCTTATCCTGTTTTTTAGTGAGTCATCCAGTTTTTGCTGCTTTGTCAACTGCAATTTCCATAATTGTTTGTTAAACTTTCCTCATTCATACTGAGCAAGATGAAGCCACTTTTCAGCTCTCGTTGAAATCTCTGCTGTTTTTTTTTTTAGTTTCTTGATCTTGATTTGTTTTTATTTTATCAATGATCGCTTCTTGTGTCAAAACACTTAAGGACTGGGCAGTCTTCAATCACATGTTTCTTCTTAGCTGGCACACAGCCAATTTCATCCTTGATCCCATTGGGTCCAGTCGATGTCCTTTTTCTATTAGGATTCTCCTTGAAGAATTAATTCCTGGTGAAGAAGTTTTCACATTCGGCAAATTCTACCAATCTGCCTCCAAGTTCCTTCCTGTTGCCGTAACCAGACTTACCAAGCAAGCCTTGGTCCTCGTCTTTACGTTGGACACAAGTCTTTTCATTGAAAATCTCCCATAATAATCTCGAGGTGACAATTTCTTTTGCTGTTAAGTTGGTTGATTTCATGGTAGAAGTCTTCCACTCGTTATATGTTTGAGGCTGCTGCATGCACGTGAGTCATTTAAAGCTTGTCTCTCTTTGTCAACGAATGACGCTTCTGGCTGTTCTTTAGATGAGCTTCATACTCAACTCTGTTGTTTCTCCATTTCTTGTTAATGATGAAGTTCTACTCCGCTGATTCTTCCATGTTCTGTACCTCTGTTATATAGCAGGTGTTTACTTTTGAACACAATGAGGCCTTCATCGTTGCTTGTTACTTCACGAAGGCCTACAGTGTCCCATTAAATATTTTCAGACTGGCCGTCATGTTCTTGCAGTGCTGCTTCACTGGTGAGAGTCCGGCAGCGGTGGCCAGGTTGAGGTTTGAATGACAGCTGGGGTAATCCTGCTTTCCTTGGTTTATGTGTGAAGCAGGGGGTACTCCCTGCTTCCCGGCTGGGCTGTGTGTGGGGAACATGATGTCGGCTTAAATGTCCCACATCGCGTGGTTCAATAGTAAGCCGTGACATCATCACTTGCAGCTTCCTATTGGCCCGTGTTAGCAGGACCTTTTCAACCTCTGGAGCTGCTACCGGCACCCACTACGGAGGTCAGTATCTCGGGGAGCAGGGGGTCCCTGGAGCTACTATTAACGCTGCTCAGATCCGGAGATCGCCGGCTTCACACCTATTAAAACAAACAGCATGTTCTTCTCCTTTAACCTCTGGGCATCCTCTGCCTTCTTCCAGGTTGCTGTTAAGCCTCGGGACAGTCTGGCCGCGGGAGAATGAGGGTCATTGTTTTTCAGTTTGTTCCAAATTTGGGGCAGGAGGCCGTGCTGGCTTCATTTGCTTATTGTCAAGTACCTTTTACTGGGCAGTTTGTTTAAGCCTTCAAGCTACCAGCACAAGTGCCACTATACATCTTCTTATATATCATATATATATATGAGTGTGTGATATAAAATATCCCATCATATATTCCATGTATATAACACTCTCCCTCTCTCTCCCCTACCCAATGTCTTTGTCTCTCTCTCCCCCCCTCTCTCTCCTCCCTTGCTTTCTCTCACTCTCTATCTCTCCCTCCATGTCTCTCCATCCTACAATCTCTTCCTTCCTCTCTCTCTCTCTCTTTCCCTCCCCATCCCCCATCTCTTTTTCTCTCTCTGACCTTCCCTCCAACTCCTCCCCCTCTCTGTATCCACCCATCTCCCTCTCTGTCTCCCACTTGATCCCCATCTCGCTCTCTCCCTCCCTCTCCTTTCCTCTGTCTCCCCACTCTCTCTGTTTCTGTCCCCATCTTGCTCTCCCATCCTCTTATCCTTCTTATCCATACTCTCACACCCTTCTTTCTCTCTCCCTCTCTATTTCTCACACACTCCCTTTCTCTCTCTCCATCTCTTCTTCTCTCTACCCTCTTTCCCTTCTCTCCCGTCTCTTTGTGTCCCTACCACCCTTCCCCTTCTTGATCTCTCCCGTCCTCTATTTCATTCTCTCTCTCTCTCTCTTTCTCTCACTCCCTTTCTCTATCTTTTACTCTCTCTCTCTTTCTCTCTCTCTCTCTCTCTCTCTCTCTTTCTCTCTCTCTCTCTCTCTCTCTCTCTCTCTCTCTCTCTCTCTCTCTCTCTCTCTCTCTCTCTCTCTCTCTCTCTCTCTCTCTCTCTCTCCCCCCTCTCCTTATCTCTCTCCCTCTTTCTCTCTTGCTCCCTCCTTCCCTCATTCTCGCTTACTTACCCTCTCTCTCTTTCTGTCTTTCTCTCTCACTCTTTCTCTCCCTCCTGCCCTCTCTCCTTCTCTGTCCCCCCTTCTCTTCCCCTCCTCTTTTCCCCTACTTCACTCTTATTCCCCTCCGTCTCCCTATCGCTATCTCTCCCTTTCTCAGTCCAGAGAAGGGGAGCTACAAGAAGAGATCAAAACATCAGGTGGAAAACATCGAAGAGACTTCTGAGAATGAAGTAGAAGAGGTGAGAAGGAGGGAGGGAGATAAGAAAGAAAGAGGGGGAGTGAGAGATAGGGACAGGAATGGGGGAGGTAAGAGGGGAGATAGAAAAAGAAAGGGGGGCAGAAGAAGTTGGAGACAGGGTGAGAGGTGGAGGGGGAGAAAAAAGAGTGTTAGTCTGCGCTTATAGTACTGGCTATGTACCGCTGACGTCAGCCATTGCTATTGCGATTCCTGCACTCTGGTGCAGGAGACCAAGGGAGGGCGACGGGGTGTGGCAGTGAGCGTTTCGCCCTCATTGGCTGAACTGCTCACGTGCCGCTGACATCATGCTGCCGCAAATCTCAAATTCTCTTGACTACAGCGATTTTGGTCGCTGTGTCGCTACTTAGCGCCGTCACGGTCACTCCCAGTATGTGCACCTGCGACGGACTACATGTAGTTGCTTTGCCGCTGCGCCCCGTCGCTATAGGCAGTACTATAAGCGCAGCCTTAGAGAGACGGAAGAGATAGAGGAAGAGAGGGGGGGAGATAGATGGAGGATGGGAAAGGAGAAGAGAAGTAGCAGCAGTTAAAAAATTGGTAGTTTGGAGTTAGCAGGGTGCCCCCTGGTGATACCTAAAGGTCTGCCCTCCCCCATCTCCCCCTTGCAGGAGGACGAGGAGGAAGAGAGTGAGTGTGAGGAGGAAGGAGAAGAGGAGAGTGGGGAAAGCGATGCAGAGTCTGACTCAGAGCCAGAGGAGAAAGGTGAGTGAGGGCCCCAGCAACTGAGCTATCAATCGCGAAATAAGGTGAAGGGGAGAGCAGAGAGACTGAGCTATCTCTCAGACTTTAAGGTGTCTTCTGTCCATTGAATGACTCACTTTCCCCCACCTTCTCTCTACCAATCTCTCTCCCTGCCTCTCTATCTCCCTCCCCTACTTCTCTCTCTCCCCCTATCACCCTCTTTCTCTCCCCTTATTCCTCCCTCTCTCTTTCCCCTCCCCATCTCCCTTCTTTCTCACGCTCCCCCCTCTCCCTCTCTCCAAGGCTCTCTTGGGGGGGACCTGGCGGACCTGACATGTGAGATTGAGATTAAGCAGCGTCTGATCGAGGAGTTGGAGCAGAGTCAGCGCAGGCTGCAAACTCTCAAAGTTCAGTACGAGGAGAAATTGCAGGAGCTTCAGAGCCGGATCCGGGACACCCAGCTCGAGAGGGACCGGGTGCTGCGGGAGCTCAGTATGAAACACCCCACAGTTCCTGTATACACAGCACATACTCTGCATACACCCCACACATCGTAAATACACCCCTCACTGACAGCCCAGTTTTGAAAATGTGTCCCTTGTATCCCCTTTCACTCTAAATCTTACTTCCACATAAACCATTTCCCCTTATAACCACCCCCCTTTTATTGCCCTTCCCCCTATGACCCATTTCCCCCCTAACTCTATTGCCCTGCATCCCTTGTGTGTGTGTGTATGTATATATGTAACATACCCTCTGGGAGATTCTGCCATTACTGGTCGTGTGGTGCCTGATACCTGCTGGTAACAGGAGGGCTGAGCTGTCCGCCGATGGTATTGGGAACACAGGATCAGGTTTCTGGGGTACATTACCCACGTGGTTCTCTAGCAGTGCAGCGCCTCCATCTGCTGTAGGCTCCAGGTAGATGGAGATGATCTCCTACAGTAGAACTATCACCTCTCCCCCCTGTAAGATCACACACTAGGCAGGAGTACACAACAGGGTTCTTCCCAATGCATCAACTGTCAGCTACTCACTGAAGGATGGTCCCTGGACCTTCACTACAGGCCAAGGGCACCCGCAGCAGTCCCAGCTCTTCCCTGTCCCTCTAGCAGCGGCAAAGGTATGGTACACACTCCCTCTCCCCCGAGGGGAAGAGGACCAGAGATGGCCCAATAGTCAGGCTCTTGGCTGCCTCTTTCAAGTAGGTAGAGGCACTACTGAATTTAGGGCGGCACTGCCCTTAAGTACAGCCAGGAGGAGGGCACCAGGTCCGTTCCATGATTGGACATGCTCAGGCTGGATTTCACCGCCTCCCAATGTCACTCAAGTGCAGCTCCAGTGAGTGGGGAAAACCCACATTGACTACTGACATCCCGATTCTAGCAGGACTTACTGCCAGGAGTAGGGCAGGTTAGTAGCCATAGTTGGTATGGCTACATATATAAAATAAAAAACGAATAGACGATACCGTTCTGTGGCTAATGAAGTGCTTTTATTTGTGCGAGCTTTAAAGATACACTGATCTCTTCTTGATCAGTGTATCTCGAAAGCTCCCACAAATAAAAGCATTTTGTTAGCCACAGAACAGTATCGTCTATTCGTTTTTGATTATTACGCTCAGCTAACACGGCACAGATACCTCTACATCTATATATATATATATATATAGATATATATAGATATATATATATATATATATATATATATTATATATATATATATAATATATATATATATTTATATCCCTGGTATATACACTCCTGCAGGCTCTATGGAATGCTACACAGAGGAAAAAGCTAACAAGATCCGTGCAGATTATGAAAGGCGCCTACGGGAGATGAACCGTGATGTTCAGAAGCTGCAATTGGCTCAGAGAGAACACGCACGGCTTCTCAGCAACCAATCCCGCTATGAGCGTGAGCTGCACAAACTGCAGGGGGACCTGAGCGACATGAAGAAAGCCAAGGTAATGTGAGAGGACTCAAGCACGGGACACGGACAGAGGGCACTGGGGCAGAGACACGCACTATGAGGCAATAGAGAGCGACACACAAGGTGATACACTGTCAGGGGACCAGAGACAGCGCAACGCCAGGAGACACACATGGATATGGAACCTAGGAACATACCGGGATACACAGGGGCAGAGACAGGACCAGCACTGCCAGGTTACACAGAGACAGGGACCTCTCAGGGCACAGAGTGATCTGCCAGGTGACAAGGACTCGTTCTGTGAGGTGACGCAAAGACATAGACGCACCAGGAGAAAGATACAGAAAATCACCCCACATCCTCCAATCCATCCTTCCACCCTCCAGGCTGTCCTGACAAAGCAGATGCGGGAGGAGCAGCAGCACCGGAAGCTGGTCGAGTCTAAGAGGAACCGAGAGATTACTCAACTGAAAAAGGAGCAGCGCAGGCAAGAGGTGAGAGGGAGGTGATGGAGGTGGAGTGGGGAGGAGATGAGGGGAAGGTAGAGGGGGGAGTCAAGAAGATGGAGTAAGGGAGAGAGCGGGGAGAGAAGGGGAACTGGGAGTGAAGGGGAAGGGTGAGAGGGGGTTAAATGAGACAGGTGGAACGAAAAGGGAGAGAGGAGCGGGTAAGGGAGAGAGGAGGGGGACGGAGAGAGGAGAGGAGAATGCATTGGGGAGAGGAAGATAAGAAAAGGGGGATAGGGAAGAGGGAGCATAGGAGAGGGGGAATGGAGGGAGAAGGGGTAAGAGATGGGAGGGGGGAAGGAGAGAGGACAGGAAAGGGGGATGCATGGGGCAGAGGGAGAGAGGAAAGGGTGGAGTGGAAGTAAGGGGAGAGGGAGCATGGGAGAGGCAATGGAGGAGGAGAGGGAGCAGAGGAGTGAGGTAGTGAGAGAGAGAGATAGGGGGAAATGGAGATGCGGGAAGAGTGGGAGGGAGAGATGGTGAGAGGGAGATAGGGAGGGGGGTGCCGCGGCACAGTGGGGGCAAGAAAACTAGAGAGGGAGAAGGATAGAAGGAGGTGAGTGGGAGAGAGGGATAGAGGAAAAGTAGAGAAGAGAGGAGGAGGGGGAGAAAGGGAAGGGGTACAGAGAGAGATGGAGAGGAAGAGGAAAGTTAAGGCAGGGGTGCGCAAACGTAACCGTCCGCGCCCCCTTGCCTGCTCTCCCCCCCTGTTCGCGCCCCCCTAACCTTTTCTCCAGCGTATTCTGACGTCACGACGGCTTGCGACATCGTGTTGCCATGGCAACATGACGTCATGTGACTCCATGGCCGCCGGAGACCAGGTAAGGGATTTACAGAGGTCTCGTGCGCATTCCCCCGACATTTAATTTAAATGCTTTGGGGAAGAGCGCGGGGCCTCTGTAAGCGCCGCACACCCCAGTTTCCACACCCTTGGGTTACGGGAATGAGAGAGGTGAGAGGTAGGGGAGGTACACAGAGAGGGAGGGCGTAGAAATAGGGAGAGGAGGGGGAGATGGAAAGGGGAGTAGAGAGTGAGAGTGTCATTTAGGAATTGAGAGCTGTGTGGCAATAGACATACTGCTTCCGTGTGACCTCCTTATGACTGCGTGCAAGCTCCACAGATTTGAGACTGTTCCCATGTGACCT
This sequence comes from Ascaphus truei, assembly GCF_040206685.1. NCBI lineage: Eukaryota > Metazoa > Chordata > Amphibia > Anura > Ascaphidae > Ascaphus > Ascaphus truei. The sequence continues at coordinate 26,219,063 of NC_134491.1, forward strand.
CCTTAGTAATTAGACTACTCCTGTGTGACCGCCATAGAAATGAGACCATTTCCATGTCACCTTCTTAGATATGAGATCAGTCCCATGTGACCTCCACAGATTTGGAACTGCTCCTGTGTGACCCGCCTTAGATATGACACCACTCCTATGTGAACTCCATAGATATGAGACTGCACCCATGTGACTGTCTGGTTTACTCTCACAGTTCCAGATTAGAGCGCTGGAGTCTCAGAAGAGACAGCAGGAATTGGTGCTAAAGCGCAAGACCCAGGAGGTTAGTGATATCAATGGGGTCAAAGGTCAGAGCGTGTTTGGGCCATTGCTCTGGGGTCATTGGTCAAAGGATATCTGTGACGCTACCCAGGGGTCAAAGTTCTGCGTTGCTACCCTAGGGTCAGAGGGTGTCTGACTCTGCTTTGGGGTCCGAGGGTGTCTGTGGTAGGGGGGGATTCAGTTTCTCCTCTCCTTTCTTCCCCTAATTAACTCTGTCTCCATCGTTCTCTCTCTCTCTCTCCACCCCCCTCTCTTTCTAACCCATCCTCCCTCCCCATCTCTCTATCTGTCTTTCCCACCCTCTCTTTCCCCCCCCCCCCTTTTTCTTTCTTTATCTTACTCCAACTCTTTTTTCCCTCTCCCTCTCTTTCTCCCCCTTCTTCCCCTGTCAGGTCTCTGCTCTCCGGCGTCTCTCCAGGCCCATGTCAGATCGCTCCATGGGGCGCATCTCCTCCCTCCCGGACTCCGGAGCAGAGTTGTCCACCAGCACTGCGTCCTCAGAGCCGGACAGTGTAACCCGCTCTGTGTCCAGTATTGTGCGGCAGTGGAATCGGAAAGTCACTGGAAACACGGGGCCAGTGGCCAGCGGGACCCGCGCTGTGAGGTGACACAGGGACAGGCTCAGAGAGACAGGCCAAGGGACACAGGGAGATGCCAGGGAACAAAGAGACAGGGACACATCAGGGGACAGGGGTTCATTTAGGTAAAGGGGTGGGGAAAATGGCTTTCGCAACAGTCTAAAATACAGATGCCTGGTGCAAATTAGAATCAGAGAACACAGAACTTGTCAAGACAAGAGAAAAGGCCCCTATAACTAGCACTCTTTCAAATGATAATTGAATGATTTAAAATATAACCTTTATTGGGTATGATAATAAAATAAGATGACAGACTGAACAAATGAACAAGGATAAATAGAACGACACTATTAATAATAGGGGGTGAATATATGCCACGTTTGACTGCTTAGTACAGCATGTGGACATATGTCCCTGATACACTGAGTTGGAATATACCGGACAAGGCTAAAGAGCCCTAGGTCTGTTTGATATGAATGATGGTACTACCAACAGTAATGTGGAAGGAGGTAGTAGGGCCAGGTTTGGGAGGAAGTATGAGCAGCTCTGCTTTTGCCATGTTAAGTTTAAGTCGGCGTAGGGCCATCCAGGATGATATTGAAGAGAGACATTCAGAAACGTTGGTCTGTACAGCAGGTACAGGGATTGAAAAGGAAATTTGAGTGTCGTCAGCATATAGGTGATATTTAAACCCAAGAGATGTGATTAGGTCACCTAGAGAAAGTGTGTACAGAGAAAAGAGAAGAAGTCACAGGACAGAGCCCTGGGGTACCTCCACAGACAGATCAATAGAGGAGGAGGAGGAGGTGTTAGCAGAAGAGACACTGAAAGTACGATAGGAGAGGTAGGAGGAGATCCAGGATAGAGCTTTGTTCCGAATACCAAGAGTATAGAGACTGTGAAGGAGGATAACCAGGGTGGTCCACGGTGTCAAATGCTGCAGAGAGGTTGAGTAATATGAGCAGAGTGTAATGACCTCTGTCTTTGGCAGCATGGAGGTCATTAGTTATTTTAGTGAGGGCTGTTTCAGTCGAGTGAGCAGTGCAGAAGCCAGATTGTAGAGGGTCTAGGAGAGAATTGGTGTTGAGTAAGTGGAGAAAGCGAGAGAATACAAGGTTCAAGGAGTTTAGAGGCAAAAGGCAGGAGGGAGACAGGTCGATAGAAAGACAGGTAGGGTCACGCTAGATGTTTTTGAGTAATGGTATAACTGTTGCACGTTTGAAGGAGGAGGGAAAGGTACCAGAGTAGAGGGGGGAGTTAAAAATGTGTGTGAACATAGGGATCATAGTAGGAGCTAAAGGTTTTAGGAGATGGGAGGGAATGGGGTTAAAAGGGCAAGCCGAAGAGGGAGAAGAGGAGATCAGCAGTGACACATCCTCCTCTGAGACAGCGGAAAAAGAGTCAAGGAAGGCAGGAGGAGGGTTGGGATGTGGTGTAGGATGGGAGGAGGAACAGAGGGGATGTTCTGACGTATGGATTCCACCTTTTCCTTAAAATAGTCAGAAAAGTCCTGAGGTTAGATGGAGGAAGAAGAAGAGGCAGTTGAGGGTGGTTTGAGTAAAGTCAAAGACAGAAAAGAGTCGGCGTTGGTTAGATTTGTGCATGTTGATTAGTGAAGACAGATTAGTCGTGACAAATTCTGTGTTCTCTGATGGAGACAGAGACACATCAGGGGACAGGGATCCACCTTGTAAGATCCAGAGAAAGGGAGCCTCTATGTCATACACAGCAATAGGAACCGACCACAGGGACCCGTTAGGGGACGCAGGGCACCATTCTGTGCGGTGACGCAAAAACTGACCCATCAGGGAACACAGGAACAGGGGGACCCCAGGTGGGGTGGAATTAACCGTCTACCTCTCTATAGCTCTCTCTCCCTCTCCCTAATTGGTTCTCCCTCTCCCTGATTGGCTGACAGGAAGAAGGTGGGACGCCCCATACCTGGGCTCCCGCTCAGTAAGGCCGCGCGCATGAAGTGGCAGACACTGGAGAGAAGAGTGCGTGAGGTTGTCCTGCAGAGACTGACTCTACTCAACCTTGAAAGTGACATGGAAAGACTGCTACGGGTGAGAGGGCATCACTAACTCCCCCCCCCCCCCCGCCCTCCTCTCTAACTATCCTCCCCCATCACTAACATCCCCATCGAACTATCCCAACCTTCCCTCTCTCCTTCCCTCTCCCTCTCTCTCCTTCCTTCCCTCTTTCTACCTCCCTTTCTCTTTCACTCCCTTACTCTCTCTCTATCTCACTCCCCTGTCTATCTCCCTCACTGTCTCTCTCTCCTTCCCTCTATCTCTATCTTTCTCTCCCCCTCGTCTCTCACTCTCTCTCCCTGCTGTACGCTAACTCCCCCGCTCCCTCCTCCTCCCTCCATCTTTCTCCCTCCCTTTCTCTCTCCTCCCTCGCTCTTATCTCTCTCCCTCACTTTCTGTCCCTCCCTCACACTCTATCTCACTCTCTCTCCTCCCTCTCAGAAGCGTGAGGAGCTGTCCCTCCTGCAAGAGGCGTTGCTAAGCCGCGTGGGGTCCTCGCCGGTGGAGGGCAGCCGGGAGGAGCGGGCACAGCAGGACGTGGCCGAGGAGATGGAGGCTCTGACAGCCAATATAGATTATATTAATGATAACATCCGGGAGTGCCAGGCTACCATTGTACAGTTGGAGGAGACCAAGGTACCTGTAGGACTGGCACAAGGATATAGAGTATGCACCTCTAGGGATGGCACAAGGATATAGAGTCTGCACCTCTAGGGATGGCACAAGGATATAGAGTATGCACCTCTAGGGATGGCACAAGGATATAGAGTCTGCACCTCTAGGGATGGCACAAGGATATAGAGTATGCACCTCTAGGGATGGCACAAGGATATAGAGTCTGCACCTCTAGGGATGGCACAAGGATATAGAGTATGCACCTCTAGGGATGGCACAAGGATATAGAGTCTGCACCTCTAGGGATGGCACAAGGATATAGAGTATGCACCTCTAGGGATGGCACAAGGATATAGAGTCTGGCACCTCTAGGGATGGCACAAGGATATAGAGTCTGCACCTCTAGGGATGGCACAGGGATACAGAGCCTGGCACCTCTAGGATTGGCACAGAGATACAGAGCTTGGCACCTTTAGGGCTGGCACAGCGATACAGAACCTTGCACCTCTATGGCTGGCACAGGGATACAGAGCCTGGCACCTCTGGGGCTGGTGCATTGATACACAGCCTGGCACCTCTAGGGCTAGCACATGGATACAGAACCTGCCACCTCTAGAACTGGTACAGAGCCTGGCACCTCTAGGGCTGGTACATTGATGTAGAACCAAACACCTCTATTGCTGGCACAGGGATACAGAGCCTAGCACCTCTTGGGATGGCACAGGTATACAGAGCCTGGCACTGGTAGGGCTGGTACTGGTGATACAGATTCTGGCACTGGGATTAATAACCTCTAGGACTGATTGTCTGTCTCTCCCAGGAGGATCTGGATTCCACAGACACCTCAGTTGTGATCAGTTCCTGTTCTCTCACGGAGGCGCGACATCTGCTCGACAACTTCCTGCGTGCATCTATTGACAAGGTGACGTGTATAGTGACATACAGGAACATAGTGACATCAAGGGACATGCAGTGACACTCAGGGACATACAATGACATCCAGGGATGTGCAGTGACATACAGGGGCATCTAGGGATGGACATGGATATACAGTGACACTCAGGAACATGCAGAGGCATCCAGGGACATGTTGTGACATGCACAGGTTCTAGGGTCGTGCAGGGGTATCCAGGGACATGTAGAGGCATACTGAGACAGTGGCACCTCCCTCTGACAGGATAAAAGGGCGCCTCATACAAGGGATTCCTATAAGCTAATAGGGTCAGTGACACCTCCCTCTCACTGATATGGGGTCTCACTGATATGGGGTCACCGTCCCCTCTTCCAGGGGCTGCAGGTAGCCCAGAAGGAAGCTCAGATTCGGATTCTTGAGGGTCGGCTGCGACAGAATGACATGGCCTTCCTGCCACAGACTCACCCGCTGCTGGAGAGATCAGAGTGCCACCCGGTGCAGCACGGTGAGAGTGGGTACACTCTGCTACACGATGCCATGTACACAGCATGGAAACACACTACTGCACCATTCCATGTATACACAGCGAGTGTACACTGTGCTACACCATGCCATGTACACAGCATGAAAACACACTACTGCACCATTTCATGTATACACAGCGAGTGTACACTCTACTACACCATGCCATGTACACAGTGCAGATACAGACTACTACGCCATGTCTTGTATACAGAGCGTAGGCACACACTGCAACACTATGCCATGGTAATACACTGGTACATTATGTATACACAGTAGAGGCACACACTACTACATCATGCTATGTATACAATGCGGGTACATACTACTACACAATGCCATGTATAGATTGTAGGTATACACTACTACACCACGTCATGTACACACAGCGCGGGAACACACTACTACATGGTAACACACTGATACATCGTGCCATGTTTACACAGCGCACACACTTCTACACCATGCCGAGTATACACAGCACAGTGACAGAGGGGGTAATAGCGGTGTCAGCCTCCAACTCACACTAACCCATCCCTGTTAGCAGAGAATGGCTATACCAGCACAGATGAAGAGGTGTCAGAATTCAGCCAGGCATCTGAGGGAAGGTGAGACTGTAACAATGACCTCCCCTCCCTCCTCTTTCTTTTTTTCTCCCCACTCACTCTCTCTCACCCCCTCCCATTCCCTTTCTCCTATCCCTCTCTCCTACCTTCTCTCTCCTCCACTCCCTCACCCTTTCTTCTCAGTCTCCCTCTCCATCTCCTGTCTCTCCCTCTCTTTCTTTTTCCTTCCCTCTCTCCTGGTCTCCTTCCCTCTCTCACACTTTCTCTCTCGTCCTCTCTCGACCCCCCCCCCCCATCTCATGTCTCCCCCTTCCACGCCCTTCTTCCCTGTCACTCCATATCGCTCTCTCCCTCTCTTTCTAACACCTCTCTCCTCTGCCCTCACACCACTCTTTTCTCCCCAGCGTGTCTCTCTCATTCTCCATGAAAGCATCATCAAGTCAAGATGATTTTAACTGGAAGGTGAGAGCTATATGTGTGTGTATATATCAATACTATAATTCTAAGTTGGATTCCGTCTGTTTGTATGTCCGAAGCATCGAAATCTCACAAACGGCACCACGTAGCACAACGAAACTTTCACTGTACATTCTGCTGCGGATTTGTAGGTCAACGCAACTATTTTGAGCTTCCAATGTGACTTACCTACTAAGGGAGGGGGCGTGTCCTTGCCTGGATCGGGGCTGCGTGTGTGTGTCTCTATCTCTGTGTGATGTGAGATGTGCGGGGGAGATGTGCCAGCAGGGGGGGGGGGGGGGGGAATGTGTGCCAGCTAGCGGGGGGAGATGTGCCAGCGGGGGGGGGGGGGGGCGGGGTGATACATGTGCCGGCAGCGGGGGGGAAATGTGCCAGCAGCAAGGGGAGGGAGGGGGTGGCCGGGGACATGTTCCGGCAGCGGGGGGAGACACACACAGACAGACACACACAGCAGCGCAGGGAGATGTGCCGCCAGTGGGGGGGAGGGAGGGGGTGGCCGGGGACATGTTCCGGCAGCAGGGGGAGACACACACAGACAGACACACACAGCAGTGCAGGGAGATGTGCCGCCAGTGGGGGGGAGGGAGGGGGTGGCCGGGGACATGTTCCGGCAGCAGGGGGAGACACACACAGACAGACACAGACAGACACACACACACAGACAGAGACAAATCTCACATTCAGCAGCAAGGGGAGGGGGGGGGCGGGGAGATGTGCCGGCAGCAGGAGTGGGGGGGGGGACATGTATTCAATATTACGGTCCCCGGGCGAAGCTGGGCACAAAAGCTAGTATATATATATATATATAATCCTTCAACTGCCATGGGAAGTGTGTGTGTGTGTGTATGTAAATGTGTGTGTGTGTGTGTGTGTGTGTGTATACATGGTATATATGTGTGTGTATTAGGGTGTATATATATTGGTTGTTGCTCAGGACTTTCAGTTGATGTAATACACAGGTGTAATCACCAAATTATTACCTTCATGGAGACTTCACCCGTGTCCCTGCACAGGGGGAGCCCCGCCTCTCGCGGCAGCTGAAGGCCGTGTCGGCAGAGTCCCTGAGCCCATTGCTGGAGCCCTCCACCAGAAACATCACCAAGTCCCTGGCATCTCTAACCGATATCCTGGAGGACAGCGGGGGCTTCTCCGTGGGGGCCACCAGGGCCCATGAGCGGGTTTCTCACAGCATCACCATGCCTGTCCGTGGGAACACCTTGTGAGTACTAAGTGACATCGTGAGGGCCTGGGACTAGGAGATGACACTGTGACATTGGGACAGCCTTGGAGTGGGACATAGCACAGTGACATTGGGACAGCCTGGGAGTGGGACATAGCACAGTGACATTGGGACAGCCTGGGAGTGGGACATAGCACAGTGACATTGGGACAGCCTGGGAGTGGGACATAACACAGTGACATTGGGACAGCCTGGGAGTGGGACATAGCACAGTGACATTGGGACAGCCTGGAAGTGGGACATAGCACAGTGACATTGGGACAGCCTGGGAGTGGGACATAGCACAGTGACATTGGGACAGCCTGGGAGTGGGACATAGCACAGTGACATTGGGACAGCCTGGGAGTGGGACATAGCACAGTGACATTGGGACAGCCTGGGAGTGGGACATAGCACAGTGACATTGGGACAGCCTGGGAGTGGGACATAGCACAGTGACATTGGGACAGCCTGGGAGTGGGACATAACACAGTGACATTATGGTAGCCAACACTGGGACATAGCACAGCAATATTGTGACAGACTAGCACCGTGACACTGTGGTACTGCTTTTTTTTTTTTACCATAACATTGTCATTTTCACACTAGGACTTGTAAAAATGAAAGCGTTTATTAACCAAAAATCACCGTTTCGACTTAAGACAATAGAGAGACTCAGAGACTCCCTGAGAGCCGAAACATTGATTTTTTTTTTGTTAAAAACCATTTTCATTTCTACTACACGTCCTGGTGTGACGGCTTCTCTTTCCGCCTCTCTCTCTGTCTCTTCGCGTATCCGACGGTTGCCGCAGCCGATTAACATTGGACCCGCTTTCCGAGGGTCCGTTAACTGACGGCGGTTTGCGGGACACATTCAGATAATCAAAGACTGCCTATATATAGATATCCTACAAGAAAACAGCACAGAACACCTCCAATAATGTAATGTGTTTTAATATGAACAAAAAAAAAACAAATTTACAGCCACAATATGAAACTCATTGTTAGTATTGTGAGTGTAAATTTGGCCGATTTGACTTTTTTTGTTTATATTAAAACATATGTATGTATTTATATCTTTATTTCGCCAAAAGTGTACTCAGCGCTTCACAAAGAATACAGTACTGAGAATTATAATAATGCAATAAGTGCAGCAAAATCAGACAATAGGAAAGGAAATCCCTGCCCTAAAGAGCTTACAATCTAAGTGGTATGCTGGGAGACTTACAGAGACAGCAGGCAAGGGAAAAAGTGCAGTAGATGGCAGTGCTTGGCCACAATGGTTGGTAGGAGTGACTGTGGGTGTGGGACAGTAGCTATGAGTGCAGGCTATTGGGATGCTTGATTTTGCAGTTAGTTTAAGATTAGTCAGTAGATAGGTTAACACCATTAGCAGGTGAAGAGGTAGCAGGGAAGCGTGGGTGAGAGCAGACGTGTATATGGCTGGGTCCAGCATTAGGAGAGATATCCGCAGCAGGAAGGAGTAGATAGAGGGTGTGAGTAGAGGATTTGTGTGGGTGTTTTTTATTGAGGGGTAAAGAAGTTGTTGGGAGAGAGGTGTATAAATGGTGTACTAGGGAGTGGGAAAGCTGGACAGAACAGAAAAGTTTACAAAGCAGTGAGAAAACAGTAAACAGAAAAAGCAATGGGGAGAACACAGTGAGATGCAGGAGGAGAGACTGCCCAGGTATTGGAGGAGAGGAAGAGTACAAACTATCAGAGCATTAGGCCTTGATTATACCAAGTGCTGCAAAGCGGCAGCACTATTCTGTGACGTCACCCAGATCTGCTGCCGAGCAGCATCTTGATTATACCGGGGAGAGAGAGCAGGGGAGGCTTGGAGGCATGGTCGTGAGCGGTTCGCCCTCATTGGCTGACGGTCACGTGATACGGCCGTCGCAAGAAAAAAACTAATTTCTCAGTCTCTTCCCCAGCCGCCCGCTTTGCAGTATGGCGCGCCGCGAATGTCGCCAGCGGTATGAGCAGTTTAATCGGATTTATGCCACTTGTTTTGGGGTATAATCGCGGACTTACGTTCTCACAGCTGCGGAGTTATTGTTGTTGGGTTGCAGGGACCAGATCTTCCTGAAATCTTCCCCTCCAATTCTAACTCCAAAATTAACTCTACAGACACGTTATATGTGACACTTGGATGTTACACGCAGCCAAAATAGACTGACTTAAGTACTCTACACACATTCACTTGACTAACAATTAAGGGAGGGGGTTTGCCCAATCATAACATATGACACTATCGGAGGCGTTCTGTGCTGTGTTTCATTTCTTGTAGGATTTTCTTTGGAAGGTGGGAGGACATTTTCTCCATTAGCTGCAAACACCAAAATAGTGGATTGTTATGAATTTTTAATATATACTCAGTCACGCCATTCTATAATAAGTGTGTATTTTTTTCTACCAGCCCCTGCTGCATATTTTCCACAAGTAGCCCTACAACATCTGGTTTAATAAGACACCTTGTAACCACTATTCATTGTGGTCTTACTTTTATACTGATCCTAGCTATGATACATTGGTTTTAGCGTGCTTTTATGTATTTGTATATTTATATATATTTTGTATATATACACACACAAAAACACCAGCCTCATTTTTGTACAATAGTAACTCTGTAACACTGTCATTGTAACATTCTCATGGTAACTCTGTAACACTGTCATTGTAGCATTCCCATGGTAACTCTGTAACACTGTCATTGTAGCATTCTCATGGTAACTCTGTAACACTGTCATTGTAGCATTCCCATGGTAACTCTGTAACACTGTCATTGTAGCATTCTCATGGTAACTCTGTAACACTGTCATTGTAGCATTCCCATGGTAACTCTGTAACACTGTCATTGTAGCATTCTCATGGTAACTCTGTAACACTGTCATTGTAGCATTCCCATGGTAACTCTGTAACACTGTCATTGTAGCATTCTCATGGTAACTCTGTAACACTGTCATTGTAGCATTCCCATGGTAACTCTGTAACACTGTCATTGTAGCATTCCCATGGTAACTCTGTAACACTGTCATTGTAGCATTCTCATGGTAACTCTGTAACACTGTCATTGTAGCATTCTCATGGTAACTCTGTAACACTGTCATTGTAGCATTCCCATGGTAACTCTGAGACACTGTCATTGTAGCATTCCCATGGTAACTCTGTAACACTGTCATTGTAACATTCTCATGGTAACTCTGTAACACTGTCATTGTAGCATTCTCATGGTAACTCTGTAACACTGTCATTGTAGCATTCTCATGGTAACTCTGTAACACTGTCATTGTAGCATTCTCATGGTAACTCTGTAACACTGTCATTGTAGCATTCCCATGGTAACTCTGTAACACTGTCATTGTAGCATTCCCATGGTAACTCTGTAACACTGTCATTGTAGCATTCTCATGGTAACTCTGTAACACTGTCATTGTAGCATTCCCATGGTAACTCTGTAACACTGTCATTGTAGCATTCCCATGGTAACTCTGTGACACTGTCATTGTAGCATTCCCATGGTAACTCTGAGACAGTGTCATTGTAGCATTCTCATGGTAACTCTGTAACACTGTCATTGTAGCATTCTCATGGTAACTCTGAGACACTGTCATTGTAGCATTCTCATGGTAACTCTGTAACACTGTCATTGTAGCATTCCCATGGTAACTCTGTAACACTGTCATTGTAGCATTCTCATGGTAACTCTGTAACACTGTCATTGTAGCATTCCCATGGTAACTCTGTAACACTGTCATTGTAGCATTCCCATGGTAACTCTGTAGCACTGTCATTGTAGCATTCTCATGGTAACTCTGTAACACTGTCATTGTAACACTGTAATATATTACTGTGACAGAGTGATGCAGCATCTGCCACTGCCCTGTTCTCTCCCTTCAGCCCCAGACAGTCGCGAGGGTCGAACACATCCCCCCTAACCCGCAGAAAATCCTATGACAGAGGACAGCCCAGGTAATATATAGGAGGAATTTTAGGGAGCGGTGTATGGGGCAATAGGAGTTGTAGAAACTGTGAGCAGTTATAATGGGGCAATAGGAGGAGTTATATGGGGTGGTTATTTTATGGGGCAATAGGGGAAGTTATAGGGAGAGGTTACATGGGGCAATAGGAGGAGTTATAGGGAGATTATAAGAGGATTGCTATAACCCCATACACAGCATCTTTCTCTCTCCCACCCAGGGGTCCTGATGCCGCTCAGACTCCCCCTTCGTCTCCTCCCATGCGCTCCCGTAATGATAAGAATGTCTTCTCGCGGCTAACGAGCAATCAGGGTGCGGGGTCTGCTCTAGATAAGTAAGAAACTAAAACCTCATCGAGCGTAACCCCTTCTCTCCTTCTCCTCTCTCTCTGCCTCTCTCTCTCCAGTAACATTTCTGCGCTCTCTCTAACCCTGCACTCTCTCTTTAGGTCGGATGAGAGTGACTGCTCTTTCTCGGATATCTCCAGGTACTGCGCAGTGTGAGGTGTCTCTTTTCAGTCTCTGTGCTCAGTTGTCTTCTGTAAGATGTCTTGGGCACAGCTCTGCTATCTCTCGCCGTCTGCTCCCCCTATCTTTTATTTGAACACATTGGGCCTCACGCAGTAAGCAGCGATAAATCCCTTATCGCCAGCTTATCGCCCAAAAAGCCTACAGCGATTCAGTAACCCCCGATAAGCTGGCGGTAAGAGCAAAAATCGCCGGGTTTTTGCAGAGAGAAAAAAAATCGCCAAACGCTCGGCGATAAACCACTTGTCGTCACTTATTGCCAGTTTCTCAAACTCGCTCAATTCTAGTAGCCCCGATCAGCTTATCGAGGCTGATCGCCGCACTAGAATGGAGATTTCCTCCCCAAATCATCTCGCCAGAAAAAGTTGTCAACAAGGTGGTGAGAAGCTGCCGATAAGAGGCGAGATGGCAACTAGAAAAAAAAAGAATTTTTCCTGCATCGGGTTGATGCCGGGAGACACCAGAGCTGATATCCATTAATACCAGCACCGGAGACCCCCGGCATTAATACCATGCAATAAAAATGCATTTACAGGCAACTTCTTTATCTTAGCGGCTAACCACTGAGGCAATGAAGGGGTTAACCACCAGCGCCATGCTTATTGTGGGTAAGAGGGGTTGGACAAGGTGGTATTTGGCCCTTGGTGGGTGTTTAGGCCTTGCGGGGGGTTTGTGGGTGGACTTAACCCCTTCATTACCTTAGCTGTTAATACCGCTAAGGTAATCAAGGTGTTAACCCGTCCCACTACCCACCAGGTAGGCCTAAACACCCACTCTTGGGGCTACTACTCCCTTCACCCACCTCCACTACCCACAATAAACAAAAATACACACACAACAGCCCTACTACCCACCTCCTAGGCAACCAATAACCATTACAATATGTAATAAACACCAATACACAACCCACTCCATGTTCCCCCACATAAAACCATAATTTATTTTTTTATACACATGATTAATACTAAAGGCCGGATGGGGGTCCCCGGGTAGTCCCCACGGGTGTTATCATGCCCATATTATATGGGTATGATGTACTACTATGCCACTCAATGGGTACAGGGTGGGTATAGTGTGTTCGGGGTGAGTGTTTAGGCCTCCTGGGTGGGTAGTGGGGAGGGTGGGTTAACCCCTTAATTACTATAGCGGTTATTAATCGCTAAGGTGATTAAGGGGTTAAAGGCCATTAAATTATATTTTGATGAATTCTTTCTGGCAACGGAGGACATGGCCCTGCAGTATGCTGACGAGGATGCCCTTCATAATGGCAGGGGTAAGTAGAACGGTTGTATTTACTTTATTTATGCTGGCTTGCTAATGTTTTGTTTTAATAATGGGCAAACGATCTATTATCCATGTCTGGATAATAGTTAGTTTGCACATTACTGTACTGTATGTGTTGGGGGGAGGTGTATTTATTGAAATGGAGGCCATCTTTATGTTTACAACACGAATGGTACTGCAGGCTAGTGGGGACCCACGGGGACCACCCGAGGACCCCCGGACGCCCGTTGGGAACACCTGGGGACCCCCACCGGCCTATGTTGTCAATTGTGTGTTCAAATAAATAAATAATGGTTTTACGTGGGGGCACAGGGGGTGTTTTTTTTTATTTCGGCCAAGATTTGCACAGCCGAGAGGCGTCTCTCTCTCTGCAGCAGAATCAACTCGCCGGGTGAGCCCTTTTCAGAGGGCCGATCATCTCATCGCCGGCTACTCGCCATGTGTGCAAATGTTGCTATCACTGGTGTTCGGGGCTTTCTGCATACCGTGATAGCAACGCTGTCAGAAATGGGGATTTAAAAATCGTGGTGATTTTTTCTATCGGACTTTACTGAATGAGGCCCTCTTGTCTTTAACTCTAACATACACGCTCATCAATTCTATCTCTTCCCTCTCTCTATCCCTCCCTTCCCACTTTTCTCTGTCGTTCTCCTGCTCTCCCTTTCTCTACCCCTTCTCTTTCCCTCTCCATCACTCACTCTCTTTTTCCATTTCTCCCCCCTTTATCTCTCCCTCTCTCACAGCAAATTCCCCCCCCCCCCGCCCATCACCCTCTATTCCTGTGCGCCCCTCTCTGCATATTTCTTTGACTCTCATTTTCCCTCACTGCCCCACACTACAATGCCAGCATTGGATAGCATGGTTTTCCACTCTGCACTAAGGGGAGATGTAGTGTGAGCATGCATGTGAGAGGTGGCAGTGCATCCTTTGCTAGGTTGGCAGGTGTAACATCCTCTGCATGTTATGTCAGCTTGTCTCTGTGGAGTCTGGGTTGCGGTGTGAGCAGAGGACGAACTAAGATTACTACAGGATGTTGTATGTGCAGAGGGGGGGCTGTGGTTAGTACAGGATACTGTGTGTGCAGAGAGGGAGCTGGGGTTAGTACTGGATGCTGTGTATGTAAAGGGGGAAGTTATGATTACTACAGGATGCTGTGCTGTCCTTAATAACCCACGTTCTGCCTCGCAGGGGTGTTATTAGCCCTGTGGGGGGGGCTAAGGGGGTGCGGACGGCCCCTCTGCAGTGCGTGGCTATAGCAGAGGGACACATGAAGCCCGTGCTCTGTGTGGATGCTACGGAGGAGCTATTGTTCACTGGGTCTAAAGGTGAGAGCAGCACAGGGCAGCCATCCTTAAAACACCCAATACAGAGAGGAGCGTAATGTGCATTGTCTCCCCTCTCCCCCCCTCCCCATGTCACTGTCCCCTCTGTGTCCCCCTCAGACCGCACCTGTAAGCTGTGGAACCTGGTGACCGGTCAGGAGATCGGGTCCCTGCGCAGTCACCCCCATAATGTGGTGTCCGTCAAGCACTGTCCCCGTTCTGGCCTGGTCCTCACCGCGTCAGCATCCTGTGTTCGGGTCTGGGATATGAGGGACCCCACTCGCTGCGTGCGCACCTTACTGTAAGTACTGAGTAACTGCACGGAACAGCATCACTAGAGACCTACAGAGCCAGAACACACACCCCTGTAACCCCATTAACCCCTTCTCTCCTCACTGACATCTCTTTCCCCCCCCCCCTCCCCTCAGGTCGTCAGGCCAGGTGGTCTCGGGAGACCCTTGCTCCGGGCTGAGTCTCCGCTCCACGGGCAACGCTCTGGGGGAGTTGCAAATTAATCAGATCGCTATCAACCCTGAGGGCACTGTCATGTATACAGCGGCTGGAAATGCAGTGAGAGCCTGGGAGCTGAGCAGGTGGGAGCAGCACTGTGTGTGTGTGTGTGTGTGTGTGTGTGTGTGTGTGTGTGTGTGTGTGTGTGTGTGTGTGTGTGTGTGTGTGTGTGTGTGTGTGTGTGTGTGTGTGTGTGTGTGTGTGTGTGTGTGTGTGTGTGTGTGTGTATAACAAATCTTGGCCTCCCTGATTTTGGTAGTGTACCATACTTGCTCGACTACAGATGAGAGGAGTGCCTTTACCTGCCTTCAATATATATATTTAATTTATATATACTTGTATCTCTCTATATTTATATGTGTGTACATAGATATATGTACATATTATATATATTTCCATTTTTTATGTGCATGTATGTGTGCGATATTTATTTCCGTGTGTATAATTTAGATTACACATCAATAAATATGCATATATTTCTAGATGTGTATGTGTTTTTCGCTGCACTGAAGGGGTTAAATGAAGTGGAATAATTGTGGTGTGAGGCAATGAGACATCACTCTGGCCCTCCAGTGGTAACTCCACTGGTGATGAGTGGAACCTCGGGGCAGGACTTAGTGACTGGAGGATCCTCATAGGTTCCGCTGGTCTGTAGATTCTCCACAGAGTATCTCCTCAGCTCTGACCCATCCTCTGTAGGCTGCAGCCGGTGGGGAAGCTAACGGGTCACATGGCTCCTGTCATGTGTCTGACAGTCAGTAACACGCAGAGCGGTCGAGACCTCGTCATCACAGGATCCAAGGACCATTATGTCAAGGTATCTCTCACCCACACTCTGTTCTTCTCTCTCACCTTCCTCCCCTCCGCCTTCTGTCCATCACCTCTCGTCCTCCCCTCACTCCTCTCTCTCTTGTGCTATCACCCCTTCCTGCTCTCTTTTTCTCTCTCTCTCCCCCCCTTCCACACTCTTACTCACTCTCTTCCTCCCTCAGATGTTTGAGTCACCCTCAACATGGGGGGGTACTGTTCCTCCTACCTATAACCTGGAGCCCCCCCACTATGACGGGATTGAGTGCCTGGCGGTGCATAATGAGACCCTTTTCAGCGGCTCCCGAGACAATGGCATCAAGAAGTGGGACCTGCAGCAACATGAGCTTACCCAGGTGAATCTAAGAGCCCTCCAATAATTCCCTTGTGAGGGTCTATTTTAGGATCTGTGATGTCATTTATGATGCTAAGAGGGGCCGTAGCATGTATCACACTTAGCAGCCGATAGATTTCCCGGGGCCCAGAACTAGAGTCTCCACCAGACCCGCGTGGATGAATGGGGGGAAGCTGTCTGCCCTCTCCCTCCTTCCACTGTCGGTGGCTGTTCTAGTCCCCCACGCCCCCTCTCTCGCTCACACACTTCCCCCTCTCTCTGTATCACACACTTCCCCTCACTCTCCCTCTTCCACCTCTCACTCTTCTATCTCTCTCTGCCTTTTCCCCTCTTCTTTCTCTCTCACTCCCCCCTTTCTTCCTGCTCCCTCCCCGCCACTCTCCCTCACCACCACCCCTCTCTCTAACTCTTCCCCCATCTCTCTCTATTCCTCTCTCTTTCCCCCCCTCTCTCACTCCCCCTTCTCTCTCTCATTGGATTTTGTCCGGGCCCTGCCTTGCACTGGAGGGGGGCCCACCCAGGGCAATACCAAAAGTTAGGCCTGACTTCCGGCGGGGCTTAGCTTCTGGGTTTGGACTACCGGGGCAGGCCCCCCTCTGTCGCCGAGCCCAGGAGGACAGATGTCCCTGCGCTCTTGCTCCATCAGCGGGCCTGAGATTCATATCATAAACCTACAACTGATCTCTTGTCACATCACACATTATAGGTTAAGGTTTGTATGACATCACACATCATTAGCTAAGGTTTGTATGACATCACATAACCAATATGGAGGCATGTGGCATCACAAAACCAAACATGACATCATATCTCCAATATGGCCATCACCTGTCAATCACTCTGTGTCTCCACCCTCCCTTGCAGCAAGTTCCCAATGCACACCGGGACTGGGTGTGCGCTCTGGGCTTTGTGCCGGGACGTCCCATGATGCTCAGCGGCTGCCGGGGGGGCGCCCTGAAGGTCTGGAATGTGGATAACTTCACCCCTATCGGGGAGGTCAGAGGACATGAAAGGCCTATCAACGCCATGTGCACCAACAGTCGCCATATCTTCACCGCCTCCAGGTGAGGGGGGAGGGACTAGGAGCTGGGGGGAACGGCCAGGCACCCTGAGGAAGGCATGTGTTGTCTGTCAGAGCAGAGAGAGTGCTCTATATCTGTCTCTTTTACACAAAACGATGTCTCTGTCTTGGGGTTCTGTCTTTTTGTCTCTGTCCTTGTGGTTTGTTCCTTTCTTTCTCTCTCCCTCAATTACTTTCCAATTCCCTGTTCCGTCCCTTCTTCTTTCTCTCTCTCTCTTTATTACTAACATGCCAGAATCTCTGATTCCTCTCTTTCCTCTAACCACTCTTCTTCTCTCTCTCCTTTTTTTGGTCCCTTCTCTCCTCTGCTGCCTCTTCCCTATTTATTTCTCTCTTTTGTTTCTACCCAATTGCTCCTCTCCCTCCCTACCCCTTTCCTTCCCCCTCTTTATTTCCACCTCCCCTCTAACTCCTTTTCTCTCCTGTCTCGTTCTCTCCCTAAATCCCCCCCTCCCTTTCCATGCTTCCCTCTCTCTGTCTCTCTCCTGCCCCCTCATTCTTCCTCCCCCCTCCCAATCCCCACCTCTCTCAGTGATTGCCGGGTCAAGCTGTGGCTCTATGTTCCTGGTCTCACTCCGTGTCTCCCACGACGTGTTCTGGCGATCAAGGGCCGTGCCACCAGCCTGCCATAACTGCCCCTCTCCCACTAACTCCTTCCCCATAACCCTCTCTCCCCCTTCCCCAAATGAGGTCTAATTTAAGATACGGGACATTTACGTGTATATACAGAGAGAGACTGAGCTATCTCTCGTGACCTTTGACCCCGCAGTGACCTCACGGTGAAGATGTGGAGTGGACGGAGACGCCTCGTCCGGATCACGTGACCCCAGCAACCCCCTTACCTCACCCCAACCAGGGGTCAGAGGTCAGGGGGGTGATGCTGGTTCACCAATAACTGCCCTCCCACAACACAAGCAGGAGTAGAGAAGCAATGCCCCCAACAACTCCCTGCACCCCTCTTTTGATAGTTATCCCAACAATGCCTGAGTGCATCTAATCTCTCATGTAGAAGTCCCCTCCCCCCTCCCCATCCTTCCCCCCTCCGCATCCTCCCCATCCCTCTTGGGAGTAATAATGGATAATAATTAACAAGGTGTTGAGTTTAAAGGGGCAGGGGAATGATGCCCCAATTGTATCCCTCTTATTACCCCACCCAGAAAAAGCAACCTTCAAGACCATGCACAGAGACATGTGATGTAGCTTTGTCTGCTGGTATCTGGCTGTGAAGCGGTAAATGGGTGGGGGAGTCTCGCTCTGTACAGTGTTAAATAACTTTATTTAAAGCACAGTTTGTACATTTTGTCAACAAGCACCAAGTGTTAAATGTTCGTGTGTGAATAAAGTTGGAAATGGAAAAGAGCAGCAAGAGAGAGCCGGTGTTTTACTTGTACTGTGTATACATGTCATGGTTTAACAGCGTGAGGGCGAGGTTGGCACTGCAGCTGCTCGTGGTATACCTGTGTTGTGTATACATGCAGGCCTGCCAACAGGCGGGGAGAACTGGGACCACTGTCCCTGGCCCAGTAGAACGGCAGTCGGGCCCAACACCCATGAACGGCTGACTTGGCCCCTTGCCCTGCTGGGCCCACAATGAACCTCCATCACCCCTCCCCCCACTAAATAGGCTGCTGCACTGCTTCCCCCTCCCTGCTCAAGAACTCGAGGCTCAGGTCACGACTTCAGTCATAGGCCTCGGGAAAGCTGTAGGCAGCCCTGTAGACGTCATGGTGTAGTAGTGTGTGTATGGGGGTGGGGAGACTGGCGCTGCGGCTGTCTGTACAGTACAGTATGTAGATATTATGACTCGATCACAGAGTTTAAACAAAAAATAAGTTTACTGAAGTTTAAGGCTGTCAGAGAGAATCAGGGAAACTTCACTAATATCAGGAGAGAATATCCATGTGTAGAGAGGAAGACACTGGCCATGCAAGAGAGAGAGAGGCGGGAAGGACAGTGAGGAAAAAGTGGGAGAAAAGGAGAGGAGTGAGAACCGTAAGGGGGAGTGACAGAGTTGGGGAAGGGTTTGTAGGAACAGTAAAAGAGAGTGATATTAAAATAAAGAGCCAAGGACAGAAGTAGAAGGTAAGAAGACAGCGCAGGGAGGGAAAGAATTGAGTGAATGAGAGAAGAAAGGCAGGGGAGGAGAGGGACAAAGGAAGAGGAGAGAATTGCTGAGGAGTGGGAGAGAGCATGCTACAGACTCACAGACTCAGTCCCCCACCCATCGGGGGGAGCGTATTCTAAATGAGTAATAGAAGTAGTAATGCACACAGCGACATAACGTAACACTAGCATGCATTGGACCTGAGATCACAGCACAAGGTCAGAAGTCACAAGAGTCACAGGAGACCCCTAACACTAGGAAGACTAGTCCTATATCCTAAACCATATACCCGATACCAACTCAGTAACACCTCCCTTTGATGGGGTAAGATGGCGTCTGACACAGGGGACTCCTACTGTATAAGTTAATTAGGTTAGTGGTGCCTCCCTCTGATGGGATAAAAGGAATCACACACAAGATTTCTACATGTTGTGTCAGTGACACCTCCTGCCGGGAAAAAATTGTGTTTCGCACACAAGATTCCTATAGGTTAATAGGGTTTTAGTAACACCTTCCTTTGATTTTAATGAGGATGAATCACACAGAGGATTCCTATACGTCAATAGTGTCGATAGGACCTCCCTCTGATGGGATAATGGTACATTTAAGGTTAGATAGGATCTGGGTCGGTTAGCGTGTTTTAATTCACTGTTGCCTCTAGATTTGGTAACAGGGCGTTCCCACACCATAAATAATGCATATTAAATCCCATTTGGAATAAGGGGAACCACAGGGGTTAAATTAATTAGCCAGGTCATCTTAACGAGGATAGAGATATGTGAGTCACATACAAAACACGTTAAAAAACACGTTAAAAGCGTGCAGGGTGGGGTGGAGCAGTGTAATGGATGAAGGGCAGGGACACCTCCCACACACACACCCTTATAATTAACCCGTTATTTATTTGAGGCTGTGATGTCATTGGCAATGCTCCCGCATCCGCCAATCAGGAGTCAGGAAGAGAATGGATTCAGTCACAGAACGTGTCATGTGCTCCCATTGGCCAGCTGGAAAGGTGGGCGGTGGCGGGAGCCCAGTCAGCCAATCAGGAGCCAGCGTCTGTTTAAAGGGTCAATGTGCAGAATTGAGGGCACCACTCCCACGGGGGAATCAGATCTGGGTGTGCAGCCCCGCAGAGGTATAGGTAGGAGAGGCAGAGCTGGGTTTGATGCCTCGCCCCTTCATGTAGGAAATCAGCTGATCTGGGATCTCCGCAAGCACGTCCTTGACGAGACGCGCCATGCTGAGCACGTGATTCCCGGTACGGTCAACGTAATCCCGGAACGGAACAAACTGTTGGGGAGAGAGGGGAATTGAGTAACACTGTACACGGTTAATGAGCATCCTGAGCTGTATAGTGGTACTGAGTATCTATATATTGATAATAAAAATGCTGCGCTGCATAGTGATGATGAGTATTTCTATACACTATAATGAACACTGCGCAGTATAATGGTGCTGAGTATCTCTATACACTGATACTGAAGATCTCTATACACTTCCTGCTGACATAATTGCAGATTCTGGGAGAAGGAGCGGCTCAGTGAGTAGAGACACAGACTGGCACTGAGTTTGACGCAGGGGAACCTGGTTCAATTCCCGGTGTCGGCTCCTTGTGACCTTGGGCAAGTCACTTTATCTCCCTGTGCCTCAGGCACCAAAAACATAGATTGTAAGCTCCACGGGGCAGGGACCTGTGCCTGCAAAATGTCTCTGTAAAGCGCTGCGTAAGACTAGCAGCGCTATACAAGAACATGCTATTATTATTCTTGGGGGTGAGAGTTATCGCTCACCATGTACAGATATCCCAATCAGCAGGAGGTGTAGAAGCTGCAGTGAGGGTTTATTTTAGGAGACCCACAGTAAGTGCTTAACTGTATGTTATAACCTCTGCAATGCCAGAGTGAACTATAGAATATATAGCGATTGCCGACACGCCACTGAAGCAGGACTGCAAGAACTAGAAGAAGAGCGCTTGAAAAGATTTAATAGGAGATGGTTGACCTTAGTGAAGATAGAAGAAAAGATGAAGGCCTCATTGGGATAAAAAGTGGACACCTATTCTATTACAGAGGCACAGAGAATGGAAGAAGCAGTGGAGCCGGCTTCATCATTACCTCAAAGTATAAGAACATAGAGGAGTATGAAAGTACTTTAGAAAGATCAGCCCACATCGCAATTCAACTGAGAAAGAGATACAAACTTCACATTACCCAAGTGTATGCAGCAAGATCACTCGCACACACAATGAAGTGGAAGATTTAAACCAAATTACCAACAAATCGGTGCGTATCTCCACATAACCAAGGAGAATGCAGGCACCCAGACAGTGGTCCCCCAACCCCTTGCTCTAGGGCAGGGGTGCGCAAACTGGGGGTTATGCCCCCCATAGTTTTTTTTTTAGGGGGGTGCGGAGCGCTTACACTCTTCCCCAAAGCATTTAAATTAAATGCCGGTGGGGGCATGCGGGGCCTCTGTAAGTTATTTACCTGGTCTCCGGCCAAATGATGATGCTGGTTCACATGACATCACGTTGCCAATGGCGACACGACGTCACATGATGTGAAGTCAGAAAACACCGGTGAACAGGTAAGGTGGCGGGGCGGGTGCGAGAGTAGGCAAATGGGTGCAGACTGTAAAGTTTTTGCACCCCTGCTCTAGGGGGTACAGTACCTCCTAAAAGTACACCAGGCCCCATTTGGAAACGGGGCCCTACCCTGTGTCTGTAACCCAGTCGCTCATGTCTGCTGGCGACCATTAAATCCTTTAGTCCCCAGTAATGTGTGATCCCTTGGGCCTGCTAGACAACTTGTCTAGGCCCAATGGGGTGATGTTAGACACCCACTCCCAATGCCCCAACGAAAAACATTAAAAAATGCTCATATCTTTTCCCCAGAACATGTGAATTGAAGTTCAATCCATTGTCCTGGTATCATAGTCCATGAGTACACCCCTGCCCCAGTACTATGGTGTCAGGGAAGTACGTCTGGCTGCTGGACCACCTTTCCGACAAAATCAGTCTATGACTAAGTCGGGGACGTACTCTGTACTCTGATATGAGTATAGTGCCAGTTAGGCCTCTGGTGAGGACCAGTCCCTGCTCAACTAGCAGCAGGACAACCAGTTTGTCTTACCCCATGCCTTCACTGGCCACGTGGCATACCACTGGTGGCAGTTTTTTAAGGTGGTTGCCGGCAGCACTACTTTCTCAACCGCAGGGTGACCTTTACACTCAGGGCCCTATCTAGCTCATTTGTCAATCTATGCACTCTGATGCAGAGGTTGGTGTTGGCAAAAGGCCGCCAGTGACAAGAGGGCTGTGTGTCCTGGCTCTGCAACTGGTCTAATGCTACAGGCTTGCCACTTCTAAATCCTGGTGGTGGATGCTACTCAGGGTGGCTCACACCTGAATCCTTCAGCCATACAATCATGGGTAAATGTCGGGGCACCTAGGGGCTACCACAACCTATCAAGAGCCCTCCTGCGGGGAAATTCGAATTGGGGACAGCAGCAGGGTTTGGCCATTCCACACTGCAAGACCACAGGTGCTGGGCCATTGCAGGTCATGGGATGTGCAGTAATACTCCATGTCTCAGCCTCTGATCTCAGTTGTATGGACTCTGGCGAAACATGTCAGTGTAACTCTCTTCTATTTTTGGCACATTATATCATCTCCCTTTTCACTTTCTGAATTTGTGGTGCAGCGTTTTTTCTGGGCTTTTTGCCTTGTCGACTTTACTGGACTCTGGAGAACTGGTTCTAACTGCACCCCAGGTGTCTACAATGAGGAACTCAGCAGGCCTGGTGCAAACTGCACCCTGAGCCTTTGATCTGTGGTGGGCTGGAAGGACTCCAGAGACCTGGTGATAACAGCACCATGGGTCTCCTGCATTACGTCCTGTCCCCGCCTTCCAGACTCTCAGTGGCTCGCTTCGCCTCTCCCCTCTGTCTGTCCTGCTCCACATCCCGCCTCAGTTTTGTTTGTTTTTTCACATTTCACCATGTGGCTTAACATTCTGCCACCTGCCTGAGCTGCTCTGCAGATTATCTCTGTAGTCCAAGATTTGAAAATGCCATCACAGGTGGTGTGGGTGTCAGCATAGAGGCAATAATCAGCCGACTGGTACCTCGCTCCGGAGATATGGAGGGGCTGGATGAACTGCAGCACAGAAAACGGTCTTGCGTCAAGTGTGGGCCCTGGATGGAATGAGAATCCTGAATGATTGATCCTGTTTTATGAGGGCAAGCTCAAACGGCAGCTTTTTTTCTACAACTGTTTCCTCGTTCACATGCCTCTGTTGCTCCAGAGCTATCCTCAAGTTCTATCCCAGTCTCCCCAATCTCCCACTTATCCATCTCTCGACACCATGTTCACGAATGGTATTGTGGCCATGGATGGTTAGATCCCTCTTGAGTTTGTAATAGAAGTCTCAATCTGCAGACATCTTGTACTGCCTCATGGGCCTCTCATCACTGTGGTCCAATGCGCTGGCAAGATCTGCCTTGGACAAACCCTCGCAGGGTACATCCCAAAGTTGGCATGTGACAACCATCTTGAATTCCATCAGAGTACCAAACTGACAGGCTCCAAACTCCAAAGTAGCCCAAATACTTGACAAATAAAAGAAAGGAAAGGGGATCTGCTGCTGCCTATAGTCATGTACTTTGCTCTCTTGGCTGAGGTGGTAGGGTGGCCCCACTCGCAGGCTGGCACCCCTAGACATACTCAGTGTGAGGAGACCTGCAGATATTTTTCACACTAAACCTGACTATCTCATCCCTTCTACCAGATTAAAGGTCTGGCACGGAACAGCGTGACCTCTGGTATCCAAAACGACAGGTCACTGGTACCGAGTCTTTAAAAAGACTCCACCAGCGCCTTGGTCCTACTGCCCATAAGGAAATACTTACCTTGCTACAATGAGAATACGACCAAAATAATAAAACAAAAATAAACAGTAAAATGAAATTGCCCAGTACCACTAGTGAGGTTACCCAAAGAGTCTTGCTCTTATCAAACAGGATATCCCTCACCTGCCGCCAGAACTACAAGAATACACACTAAAATACATATCTCTAAAAAGTAAAAATAAACTCTTACAAATAAAATTAAATGCAGAGGGCCAAAAAACGTTAAACATACAGATAAATGCAGGTGGGGCTCGTGAACTAGCAATCAGCCAGGCAAGAGAATTATTAAACTAATAGGTTTAATAGAGAAAAGTACCTCTACAGTACACACAAAAAGGGTAACATAGACAGTCAGCACAAGCTATTAAAAGGTGAAAGTACATACAAATCCTGAACGTATGCAGGTGGCTGGCTGCAGGGGCTTTTGGAGCAGGGCTTAGTTGCAGGAATGAGGCAGACTTCCCAGTCCAGGGATTCCGTTTGATCAGAGGAGAGGCTTGCACAATGAGAAGTTGTCCCCCAGCACAAGTGTACTGGATATTCGCGAGACTGAAATACTTACACAACACTGTGGTTAAATCTGGGATTTTGAATGGACCAATCAGGGAGCTTTGGGTGGACAACTCTGGGACAATCAAGATGGAGGAGGCTTAATTCCACCCCTGTCCAGGTCACAGTTTAAATAGGCCAATCAGGAATGCGGTGGGGGTACAACCAACCAGCCAATCAGTGTTTGACACTTTTTGGCTGAAAACGGGATTGCAGGGGTGCACAGTTCCATGTACAAAGGAGAGGGCCCAGCGTGGGCGGACACAGCAGCGTCAGTCCCAGACAGACAGTAGAAGCAGAGCCTAAACTACAACATGGGCCCTGGGGTTGCACGTTTCATTCACCCTCCTGACGGCTTAGGGAAGCGGGGACCAACAGCAGCCTAGAAAGGCGGGGGCAGGAGATAGTTGGTGACTGGCAGGACCCAACAGGCAACAACTTTCTTGTTCTTCCCTCTATCTGTATTGGAAGCTATCAGGATGCAAGTGGCTGGTGGATCCAGGACCCCTTGAGCTGCAGCCATCTGTGGCCACTAAGCGGGAGATGCAGCAGGTGGGATAGGGGCTAGCAGTGGGAAGAATTAATGCAGCAAAATGAGGGTCTGCAAAGGTGTGTGACAGGGAGACACCATGTCACCAAAGTTTTTCACAGCAACTGTGTTCAAGACACTGAATTAAGAAGAAAAATAAATTAAAATCTATAGTAAATACTTCAGTCACCTACAGTATGACTTTCACACGACTCCTGAACACCTCCCGCAATGATCCAGAGCGCTCCCCTAAGCAAGTGAGAAGCAAAACCAAAGTGATGGTCAATAAATGTGTTTTCTCTACAAAAATAGATGGAATAGAACTAGACGTCAGAAACGATGTCTACCTTAGCCAGCAGGTAACAATGGATGGGAACCTTCTGAATGAAATCAATAGGAGAATGAAGATGGGAGAAACAAGAAACTTTCCACGTAACCTTCCACTGTGTCTTAAGTGGAAAGTGTTCAACCCGTGTATTCTGCCTGAAGTCCCTTATGGATGTGAAACTTGGACCCTACATCAGATAATTCAGAAGCTTGAGACAACTCAAAGAGAGATGTATGCTGGATATTACCCGAAGAGGCAGGAAAAAGTAAGAATAAAGTCTATGACATTAGCACAATACCTGTACAATATCTCTCTCGGCCAGCTTCCCTCGTGATGAGATCCTGATGTCATCACCGTCTAATTCCACCATGGCTAAGGGACACAAAGTGGAGAAAGAAGTAGGACACGGTCACTTTACTGTCACTGTGTTGGAGGGACAGACTTCATGGCCATAGGTCCCTTCTGTCTGTCACACTGCGGTGGCAGTGTGCATCTTACCATCAAACTCTGCTTGACCGACTCCAACAATAATTATGGACATGGGAAGTTTAGCAGCCTGAATAAGAGGGAAGAAATGGAGAGAAAGAGTGCAAGAGATAATATAATTTATTTCTTCACTCACAAATGTACTGTCAGGATCCCACCCCAGAGGTGTCTGCACTGTCAGGATCCCACCCCATGGGTGACTATATTAAAGTCTGAATCTCACCCCAGAGGTGCCTGCACTGTTTTCAGGATCCCACCACTCTCCTATAAGATCATACACAGTGTCCCTTTGTGTCACTTACATTCACAATGGCCTCTTTCGTCTGTGACATGTCAGAGATGACCCCATCTGTGATTATAAGTAGGACAAAATACTGAGACCCGTCCTGCACAGCCGCAGCAAACCTGGAAGCATCAGAGATACTCATCATCACTATACAGCATAGCATGTTCATTATCATTGTAAAGATATTCAACATTATTCCACAGCATGGTGTGTTCATTATCAATGTATAGATATTCAACATCATCATCGAGCGTGGTGTGTTCATTATCAGTGTATTGATGTCCCTCATCACTATACAGCACCGTGTGTTCATCAATGTGTCACTATGGTAATCAGACTCAGATTAATACATTTGGTAATTACGTTTTGGTGAATTTAATGCACATTATAAGATTTGATGTCCCTTTAACTTTGTTGAATTACCAGATCTTTTACAAATGCCTCTCAGGGGATGTCACACTTGTGACCCAGGGTCAGAGGTCATTGCTGATCAAGAGAGACGCGTGCGCAGCTCTTCAGATACTGGGGGAACAACCTAGCAGTTCTGAATGGACTTCTCCCCTGACGTCTGCTCCTGCACCTGAGCTCGGTACACGGAGCACACAGACCGCACCGGATCGTCTACAGTAGTGTTTTGATCGTTTGTTGGTGTGTTAGTCTGGTCTCAGTTATTCGTTGTTATGTTATTTATGTAGCAGTATACACTATGATTGTCCCTTGTTTTTGATTCCACATGTTCTGAGGATACCTCTTTGTAGACTATTCAAGTGGACCCAGTTGTTCCAGATTGGACTTCTAATATAAGGTTTTCTATTACCTTTTAAGTGCATTTATTGAGGCGCCGGTTTGTACTTGTTTCATGTTGCAAGGAAGACGCAACGTCACGTGGGTGTTCTGAGTTGGCTTGTTTATTCAGCCTTAAAACATGGAACACAAAATAACACAGCTTTTCTTCAGCATATATAAGCAAACGTAAAGATAAGTCCTGAGCGGGGCATTGTCCTATTTCCAGCAAGAGCGGTTCAAGTCCAGGATATAAACTCAGAGCAAGGATAAATGTCCCAAAGAAACATATAGCAAGGATCAGTGTCCACATTTAACAGACTTTTTGGCAAGCTGTTCTGCCTCCGGAGTTTCAGGGCATGCTTCTTTGATTCAGACAGGAACCCTCCACAAGTAAAGAGTCTGGGGTTTTCAAACTCCTTAACGAGGCAGCTGGGACCTGGTTAATGAACCCAGCCTTTTCAAAGCTGGTATTAACCAGGTCACTGCTGGACTGCAGAAGTATACATAGGTCTCCCAGGCATATTGAATGCATCCTGTCACATTCCTCCCCTGTTTGTGTGTGGCTTGGGCCATGCATGGCCAAAGCCCGACCATCCACCCCTTCTCGAGAGAAGTCAGCATTTTCTTTTAGCTTCCCAGGCCTGTACTGAATCTCAAATGAGAAGGATTGGAGGGCCAAATACACCTGGTCAGTCTAACATTATGCCTTCATTATATTTAACCACTTCAGTGGAGTGTGATCCATTCCCAGGGTAAAATGTGCTCCCACCAGGTAATGCCTCAAGGCCTCAATTGGCCACTTTACTGCGAGGAACTCCTCATTCACGGAGTAATTCTTTTCCCTCGAGAACAATTTCCTACTCAGGAAAAGGATCGGGTGTTCTACACCCTTAAACTGTTCTGATATAACTGCCCCAAGTCCTCTCTCTGATGCATCGGTCTGTACAACAAAAGGCCTATTAAAATCTGGGCTTCTTACGACGGGCCTCTCTGATAAACACCTTTTTACCTCCTCAAATGCTCTCTCGCATTCTCTAGACCATACCACTTGTGTAGGAGCACATTTTTTTGTGAGGTCTGTAAGCGGTGCAGTAATTTCAGAATAATTACGGATCAACCGCTGATAGTACTAAGCCCAACAGAGAGCGTGTTTTTGTTTGGGGGGGGTCGGAACTTCTTTCAGAGCCACTACCTTGCTGGTCAGTGGCCTAACTTTTCCACCTCCAACCACATAACCTGTATTTTGTTTTGGCCTTACCTAAGGCACATTTCTTAGGGTTGGCAGTGAGCCCTGCCTCCCTTAGAGACATGAGTACAGTTTTTATGGGCCCACTGGGTGTTTACTGAAGATGACAATGTCGTCCAAGTATGCTGCAGCATAACCTCTGAGGTCTCAGCACCTTATCCATAAGTCTCTGGAAAGTGGCTGGGGCTCCATGCTGACCAAATGGAATTGACACGAATTGGTATAAACCCATCGGCGTGGTGAAGGCTGTTTTTGCACTTGGACTCTTCCTCTAAAGGCATTTGCTTGTATCATTTTGTGAGGTCAAGCATGGATATATACTCTGCCGTATCAAGGGCATCAATCAATTCGTCCACCCACGGCATTTGGTACGCATCAAACCTGGATAATGCATTTACTTTTTGGAGGTCCTGTGAGGATTGTCCGTCAGTCTCGCCCCCATGGCGCACCCCGTGATGGGACGGGTGACGCATGCCACACTACCAGGCTGAGGGACCCTGCACGCTTCGCGGTTAGGCTTCGCCCCGTGACGCGTCCCGTGACAAAGCGCCTAACACACGCCGCTCTGCCAGCTGGGGGACACCACACAGACTTCGCTCAGGCTCCGCCCTCCTGACATCACTGGTGAGGCGCACCGCATGCAAGCTACGCGCAGGCGCCGCGCCACCTTGGGCACACGAGGGGTTAATTGCATCAGCAATTATTCCACACCTGCACTTCTCCCCACCCATGTTTACCAGTGGACTGAATATGTCATGGGGCGGTTATTGTTCATTACCCTGCAGCTGTGTGCTGCCCTACCATTGGCTGCCTGTCCTTTAAATGCTCAGTAAGCCCTGCTGCAAACTGGCTGAGCATAAACCTCTGTGTACTAGTGTTTGCCTCAAACATCCTGCTGCTCTGTTGCTGTCTTGTCTTGCTTATCCTGTTCCTGTTTTGACTTCGGCTTGTATATGGACCTCCGCCTCTCCGACCCTTGATCTCGACGTACATTTGGACTTTTACCTTCTATACCCTGGACCCGGCACCATATAACGACTATCCGATCTCTCCAATCCTAGACCACGGCAAATACCTTGATCATTCAGACTTCTCCTACCCTGACCCAGCTACATGACTTCCACTCTGCACTACGGACATGGCTGCCTAGTTGTAGGTCGGTGGTTACCAACATCCCCACCTCATCCTCGCGGTCCTGTTTTGTTAGTGGTGAGCACTCGTTACAGGTCCACTTTCCATCTGGTTTCGGGACCATGACTATTGGACTACACCATGCACTGCATGATTCCTCAATCACGCCCAAGTTTAGCATTTCTTGTACCTCCTTCTCCACCAGAGCCTTAAGGCTCTCAGGCAACCTGTAAGGACGAGCGCGTACTTTTACACCAGGTTCTGTTTCTATCACATGCAAAACTAAATTTGTCTGTCCTGGGAGATAAAAACAAGGATCCCTGAATTGTTTAAATACCTTTAACAAGTCTCCTTTCTGTTCAGAGGTTAACTGGCTTCCCATAGTAATTTGATTGTCCCCACAGGTGTTCCTCTGTGGGGGCTAAGGACCCAGATCAATTTCCTCTTCCGCTGGGTGGATAAACAGAGATCTCTGCACCATCCAGGGTTTCAGCAAGGTTACATGGTAAATTTGTTTACCCTTCCTGGACTCTGGTTGAGAGATTTCGTAGTCCACATCGCCCATGCGGCGGAGTACTTCAAATGGGCGCTGCCATTTTGCTAGGAGTTTGCTGTCACAACTAGGTAATAGTAGCATCACCTGGTCCCTGGGTTGAAACACTTATGCAAGCATTTTGGTTATAATGTCTCTCCTGATTGTCTTGGGCTGATCCAAGATTCTCCCATGCAAAATAGCCAACCATGTCTAGGCGATTCCTAAGGTCTAACACATATTGAAAGGCATTCTTAGAAGGAGACTGCTGTTCCTCCCATGATTCCTTTAGGTCTAGTATACCCCGGGGCTGGCGGCCATATAGTATCTCAAATGGAGAGAAGCTAGAGGAGAGTGGGGAACTTCCTGCACTACAAACAGCAGAAAGGGGAGAAGTTCATCCCAAGCTCTCTTTTCAGTATCTACAAACTTCCTTAGCATAATATTTAGCATTCGGTTAAACCTTTCCACCAATCCATCAATCTGTGCATCATAGACCAATGTCCGAACTGACTTGACCTCTAGTAATTTTAAGACATTCTGCATCTGTTTAGCCATAACATTTGTCCCTCTGTCTATCAGCAAAACGTGGGGAAGTCTGTGAGAAAAGCTCCAACAACTTGTTGGTTACCTGTTTTGCGGTTGGTGTGCTCAGGGGGAACGCCTAAGGATACCTTGCTGCATAGTCAAATATCACCAGAATATACCTGTGGCCCTTCGCAGAAGGTTCTAGAGGTTCTACCAAGTCGGCCCCAATCCTCTCAAAGGGGATTGAGACCAAGGGTAGAGGACCACAGGGACTTGTTTTTGTCCCTTCTTACTGGTTACCTGGCGTTCCGGACATGCCGCACATAATTTTGCAACATCATCAGGCATCCATGGCCAATACAACCGGGATGAAATACAGTCCATACTTTTTTCTCTATCGATGTAACCATCCAAGAGAATAGTATGGGCTATGGTGAACAAAGCTTTAATAAACACCTTAGGGACCAAGATTTGTCTGGTAATCTCCCCTGTTTGTGTATGCTTGTTCACGCTATACAGAATATCATTCAACAATTCAAAATGAGGAAACATCAGTACCCCTTGTGCGTTCAATGCATTGTCATCAACTTTTACCACCTTCTCATACTGTCTGTCAAGGACTAGGTCCTCTCGGCTCTGTCTCTCCCTCCTTTTGGCCATTCCCCATTATTACCGGTGATTTAGGTATCTTAGTATTGTCACCTTGAGTCCAGGCTTCTCCTGTATCATAGAAGGACGCTCCCCCTGGGAGGGAGCCATTACAATGGAGAAATAGGGCCCGTTTCGGCCCAACAAGACTAGGGCAGGGAGCGACCCCCACTTCCAACCTGGCCGACCAACCTTTTACCTGTAGCAGTATGTTGGTAGCCGGGTACCATTTTATATCGCCATGACATTCTATACTCCACTGGGAGTCATAGGAAAGCACTTCAGGCGGAATCCACAAGAGCCTGGATGGATTTTTCCCCAATCAGGACAGGAAGTTGCCAGGGCGTGCAGCTTTCTATGGGGAAGGCTGAGGTGACAGTCCTGCTAAAGGAACAATCCATCTTTGGGCACTCCATATGGCGGTGATCCTGTTCACAGGTAGAACATGGAGAGGGGTCTCTCTCAGGGCGTTGACGTGGATATCACTCAGGTGACCTGGATACTAGAGACCAGGAGTCAAGTGGGTCCTGTGTGCAACATCCTTGGAAGTTCTCCTCTTTTGGCAATGAGCCGACACCAGGCAGAAGATGGGGCTCTCGGCGGTGACCGACATCCTGACCTCTCCGTTGTTGGAAAGACTGATCCCTTTGTGAGGCTTGGTAGTTGCGAATGGATGGGTTGTAGTTTACCTGCTGGACTGGCCTCCATCTTTGCGTGTCACCCGGAGCTGGTGGAGTCTGTGCTTGCGGTCCCAGGACCCACTCCTTGTCCTCGGCCCCAAGGAAGTTTTCCACGGCTGAACAGCCACAGTTACGGTTTTGGCAGCATGGCGATTTACCCAGGAGCGTGCTAAAGGAATTGCTCCAAAACAAATTGTTAGAGAATCGCATCCACAGTGCGCTGCTCGGGCTGGATCCACAAGTCCAATAAGCGCTGAGCTATGACCCAGGGCCTCACCTTAGAGGTGTATTTCAAGTTCTGGAACTGCTGCCGGTAGGCTTCTGGGTTCAGGCCTAAGCGATCCAGTATGGCGGCTTTTACACACTTATAGTCCATAGCCTGACCTGCAGGTAGCCCCTGATATGAGGCATGGGCCTCTTTTATTAGGAGTTGGGCCAAAGCGGTTGCCCAGCGATCTGTGGACCAGCCCTGGGCCTCAGCAACCCTTTGAAAAGTTAACAGGAAAGATTCCAAGTCCTCTGCCGGACTAATTTTTCTCATGTGAACCGGGGGGGGGGGGGGGGGGTTGTTTGGAAGGTCCAGTCTGGCACCCAAAGAAGACCGAATCAATAGTTTTCCCATTCTTTCCTCCTGCGCTGCCTGCTGCTGGGATAGGAGCGGGGCTTGCTTCAGCAGTAGCAGTTGGTTTTGCCTGGCTTGATTTTCCTCCTCTCTCATGCTGTTGCAGTAGTAGACCATTTGCTTGGCCTGCTCTTGCATTAATTGGCCATGTTGTCTGGCCTGTTCGCACAGAGCCTCTTTTAATAAATGTTCCTTTTTTTGGTGGCCCTTCAGATACAGGAGCAACTCAGAATCCTACTTCTAACACCATATGTTGCAGGGACAACATAATGACACGTGGGTGGTCTGAGTTGGCTTGTTTATTCAGCCTTATGGAACACAAAATAACACAGCTTTTCTTCAGCATATATAAACAAACATAAAGATAAGTCCTGAGCGGGGCTTTGCCCTTTTTCCAGCCAGGGCGGTTCAAGTCCAGGATATAAATGCAGAGCAAGGATAAGTGTCCCAAAGCAACATAGCAAGGATCCGTGTCCAAATGTAACAGACCTTTTGGCAAGCTGTTCTCCCTCCAGAGTTTCAGGGTATGTTTCTTTGATTCAAACACGAACCCTCCACAAGTGTGGGTTTTTTCAAGCCCCTTAACGAGGCAGCTGTGACCCAGCCTTTTCAAAGGGATTAACCAGGTCACTGCTGGACTGCAGACCTATTCATTGATCTCCCAGGCATATTGAATTCACCCTGTCACAATGGCCAAATCATGTCTCATCAAGGCCAATGTTTACTTTTTGGAGTGATCCCATTTAAGTCTATGGGGGCAACTGATGTGTGAAATACGGGTCTTGTCTTTTATGAGGATATTCCCTTTTTTACGTTTATGAGCTAATTAATGACTTTGAAGAGGGTAATCCTACGATTTAAAGGGAGATCCTGTTGAAGTGGAGATTTACTGCTGTGCATACAGTAAGAGAGTGATCCTATTGAAGACTATATTGTTCCTGTTGTGCGTAAGAAGCTGATTCTATTAAAGTTTATAGGGTTGCTTGTGTACATAAGAGGGTGATCTTATTAAAGTATATGAGGACAGGTGATGTGTGTAAGAGGGTTGAAATATACCTTATGGTAAAAACCGATTGTTTTTTTAGGGTTCCCCTGATATTTAATAGTGTGGCCCTGTTATACCTGGCCACTCTGTTCACCACGGGGGCAAAGTTTGTAGGGCCATACAACTGGACAGATTTCAGGCTGTTGTGATAGGCTTCTAGGATTCCCTCGATCCCGTTACACTGCGGGTTCTCCATGTCTCCGTTCTGAGGGCAGAAAGAGCAGTGCAATCACTTGGGAAATCGCAATGATACGCGTCCTGTAATATTCAGCAACCACTAGATATGTGGGGAGGTGGAGAGCAGGGATATGGAGTGAGGGAGAGAAAAGGAGAAAGTGATAGGGAGAAAGAGAAAAGGAGAGAAAGAGAGAGAGGGGATAGAGAGAGAAAGAGGGAGGAATATCTCTCTCTCTAGAAAGAGAGAGAGAGAGAGAGAGAGAGAGAGAGAGAGAGAGAGAGAGAGAGAGAGAGAGAGAGAGAGAGAGAGAGAGAGAGAGAGAGAGAGAGAGAGAGAGAGAGAGAGAGAGAGAGAGAGAGAGAGGGTAAAGAGGGAGAAGATGAGAAAGGCAGGGAATAGAAAGAAATGGGGGAGACTGGGGATAAAAGAAAGGTGAGAGAAAGATGGGGAGAGAGAGACTAAAGGAAGAGAGCGCAGGGAAGAGAGAGGGAAAGATGGAGGGCTGGACATATAGAGAGGGAGATAGGGGTAAAGAGAGAATGAGGGAAAGGGAGGGAGAGAAGACAAAGAGACATCCCGTCATATTAGGGTGAGTCTCTGAGTGCCACAATATTACATGCTCCTGTGGTACTCACCAGGGGGAACTCATGGGAAACTCGCCCATCTGGGGGGAGCTTGGCCCCAAATCCGAGAGCCGGAAAGCGTTTATCACTGTCATAATCCTGTATAATCTCCCCAACAGCCTTCAGGGCGAGAGCATAGGCATTCAACTGGTACGGGTTCATATAATGAAGGGAGGTGGACTGAGAAGGATTACCTGAGAGACAGAGAGGAGAAGGGAGAGAAGAGAGGGAGACGTGGAGAAGTGGAGAAGGAGAGAGTGGGAAGGGAGAGGATGAGAGAGGTGGATAGCAAGAGGGAGAAGGGAAGAGGAAATAGGTGAGCGGGTGAGAGAAACAGGGAGAGGGGTGAGAAAGGGGGAGAGGAAGATAGAGGGAAGAGGAATGGGGTGAGAGGGAGAGGGGGTGAAAGAGAGAGGTGGAAGGGGGGAAAGAGACCGAAAAGGTTAGAATATATATATTTTAAAAACATACTAATAAATGCTACATTAGCGTTAGAATGGAAGGATGGAGGGAGAAAGCACTCACCATTTGACGCGGTGAAGTCGATAGCAACTGTGAAATTAATCTGTGTGCTGGAAGGAGGAAGAGAGAGGATTGATGCAGAGGTGCTCTGTATGAGCATGTTAGGCAAGGGATTCGTGCAGGTCTCTGGCAGGGAAGGTGTAATGGAGCGATGCTCTGCAGGTCTCCAGCAGGGGAGGGGTTAATGGAGCAATGTTCTGTTGGACCCTGGCATGGGACATTCTGCACGGCACTGGCAGTAGAGGGGTAAATAGAGCAATGCTCTGCAGAGCTCTGGCAGGGGAGGTGTTAATAGAGCGACATTCTGCAGATCTCTGACAAGAGAGGGGTTAATGACTGAAGGTACTCACCCTCCTTTGATGTAATCCAGGAAGGTGTGCTCTGACTCCACTGAGAAAGAGAGGAGTGTGACCTAGAACAGATAGAGGAAGAGGGAGAGAGTGAGGAGAAGGAGAGAGAGAGAGAAGGGGAAATGGAGAGAGAAGGAGAGGAAGTGAGAGGAGAGATGGGGGAAGTAAAAAAAAGGGAGTGGGGAGAGAGAGAAAGATGGGGAAGGGTAAAGAGGGAGATAAAGAGGGAGAAGGAGAGACGAGGGTGAGAGAGGTAAAGAGAGGGAGGGGAGGGGGAGAGGAAGGGATAAGGAGGGATGGGGAGAGATAAAAAGGAGAGGAAGGTAGAGGAGGGCAGGGGAAGGGGAATGGAGGAGGGGGAAGGGAGGTGAAGGGAATGGGTGGGGGTAGAGGAAGGAGGGAAAGAGGGAGGTGGTGAGGGAGAGAAAGGGGGAGAGAGGGGGGAAGGAAGGGGAAAGGACAGAGGGGCAGATGAGGAGGGATGGGGAGGGGGGTAGAAGAAGTGGGAGAGGGAGGATGGGGGGAGGAAGGAAGGTGAGGCAGGTGATAAAGAGAGGGAGTGGAAGGAATAGGGGAGGAGAGGAGGGGGAGAGAGGGACGGGGAGAGGGGATGGAGGTGAAGGGGGAGAAGAAGGGAGGGAGGATGATAGAGGAGGAGGAGAGAGGAGGAGGGGGTGGAAAGGTATGAAGGAGGGGGGACGAAGGAGGGAGAGGGGGGGAAAGGTTGGGAGAGGAAAGAAGCGGAGAGGGGAATAGAGAGGAAGGAAGGTTGGGGAGAGGAAGGAAGGTTGGGGGAAGAGGGTGGTGAAGGGGGAGACTAGGGAGAGGAAAGAAGTGGGAGGGGGAGAAGAAAGAAGTGGGAGCAGGAGGAAGGAAGTGGTAGGTGGAGGGAAGAAGGGAGGGGGGAGGAAGGATGGGGAGGGGGTGGAGAGAAGGGGGATGGGGAAGAGGTAAAGATATAAAGAGACGGAGAGGAGGAGAGATGGGAGAAGTAAAGAGGGAATTTGGGTGAGATCAGGAGGTAGTGTGGGTGAGAGCAGGAGAGAGTATGGGTGGGGAGTTGTGGGGCAGAGAGAGGGAGAAGAGGAGGGGGTGAGAGTGGTGGGGAGAAGGGGAAAGATTGGGGGAGAGAGATACTTTACCGTCCCTGAGTTGAGATATTTCTTCTTCTTGATTTTCTTCCTCGGATTAATAACCTTAATAAGAAATATAATGTTCATACAGAGCATGGGCAATAGCAGTGATAGCCTTCCCACCCCCCTTACACACAGTGGGCAGTGTCAGCCTTCCCTTGACACACACACATAGGTGGCAATGTCAGCCTACCCCTCATACACACAGCGGGCAGTGCTAATCTCCCCCTCACTCACACAGTGGATAGTGCCAGCCTCCCCCTCACACACACAGTGGGCTGTAAATCTTCCCCCTCACACACACACACTGTGTCTATGAGGGGGAAAATTTACAGTGCCAGCCTTCCCTTCATACAAACACAGATGGCAGTGCCAGGCTCCACTCCCACACACACAGTAGGTAGTGTCAGCTTCCCCCTCACACACACAGCGGGCAATGCCAGCTTTGCCCTTACACAAACAGCAGCAATGTCAGCCCCTCTGTCACACAGTGGGCTGTAAATCTTCCCCCTCACACGCACACAGCGGGCAGTGCCAGCCTTCCCTTCATACACAGAGTTAGCAGTGCCAGCCTCCCGCTCACACACTGTGGGCAGTGCCTCACACACACACAGCGGCCAGTATCAGACTCCCCCTCACACACAGAGGACAGTGCCAGTTCCCCTCACACACAGGAAGGGGTGGTGCTGTGAACTAAGGTTACAGTCAGCATGGAACTCCCGACATTCTGGTACATTCTATATGTCGTTTGAAGATGCCAGAAAGTGCCAAAATGTGGTCAGACTGCACTATGGTGGGAATGTGGAGTATTTGCCGGACAGGTGTTATTGGAAAGGACTTACTTAAAGTTTCTCTTGGCTTCCAAGCCAGTGAGGTTTACTGTATGTCTTAAGGCAGGGGTGCGCAAACTGGGGCGCGAGATTCTCTGCGGGTGCGCGGCAGTTACAGAGGCGCTGCACTCTTCCCGAAGGCATTTAAATTAAATGCTGGGGGAGCGGCGAAGGCCTCTGTAACTTCACTTACCTTGGCTCAGACGGCTTCTGGCGCCATGGCAACACATTGTCAAATGACGCCACAGGGTCACGTGACGCTGCATTGCCATGGCAACGTGACATTGTGACATCAGAATGCCGGAACCAAAGTAAGGAGGGGGGCACAAGGAGGGGTGGAGAGCCGGCAGGGGGGCACAGGGAGAAAAGATAGCACACCCCTACCTTAAAGCATGCACCTAATCGCAGGAACTATGAGGTGAGCTTTAAAGCTCCAGAAGGGCTAGAAAAATTCTTGTTTCACTACAAGGAAATGAAAGAAAATCCAGAGTGGGAATTTTTAAAAAGTTTTTCAGGTATCTCGCCATGTGACAGTGGAAGTGAATGTTATCTTTGACATGGAGACTGTAGCTGTAGAAGATATCTTTTTTTAGCTACTATACAAAGATGGTGGGATATGCGGAGTGGATGCTGAAGCTTTCTGGAACGGGGGCTACAAGTTGAAGTTTAAACTCAGATATATGAATATTGTGGCATGTCACTTCCAAAACACCATATATATTTTTTATTAGGGGCAGCCCAATAAGTGTTTTAGATGTGATTCCTGTAGACGCTTAAGCTCAACTTGTGATAAAGTTAGATGTGACGTGCTCTGAATACAAACAAGATTTTGTCGGCTATGTAAGTGGACACGCGTTTAAAGCTTGCCCAGAAGCAGAACATAACCAATATAAACAGAGGGAAAAGTGTAATGTACATAGACAAGCAACATCTCATGATGAAAATGGAAATATGTTGGGGACAACAGAAGTTGATGAACCAAATTTTACACCTATAAAAGACGTTTTAACATCTAAGGGACTGAAATACGGTATATACATCCACCACAAGCGGAGTGAGATGGAAAACCAAGGAGTGATCCATGTGTTGTGCCAGACATAGAGGTCTATTGAAGAAGGTGAATTCCATGTCACAAAGATCATGGAAATCAAGACCACCAAAACCGGCTCATCCAGAAAGAAAACTACATCAGCTGAAGATAAAACTGTCCCTGAAGAGATCTCGTTGAAAATCACATTTGGTGTATTAGAAGAACTAGGGAGAAATTATGAAGAGCATGGACCTTGATGTGTTAGACCAGTGTTTTTCAACCAGGATTCTTGGAACCCTTGGGTTCCCCGGGCATCCCTAAAGGGTTCCCTGCAATTTTCTGGTCATTTGAAAATTACATCAAATACAGAAGAATTTACAATGCATCTGATCTCAGCGTTGCTACTAGAGAGGGTTGGGGTTCCTCAGAATTTCACGTAGGGTTCCTTAACGAAAAAAAGGTTGGAAACCACCATGTTAGACTGTCAGACCCCGCAGCAGACTGGATCTATTTAGGACATTCAGATAACTGGCCATCAAATAAAATAATTCTGCTATCAGAGATTTCAGGAAAAAGCACAAGAAGAAACAAGTCCTCTAAGAGGAAAAAATAATAAATAATAAATCATGTGTTGGACGTAGAGATGGGCAATTTTTTTTTCAGATTTGAATCTGCTTTGGTTTCTTTGGTCCACGGATCACTCTAAAAAAGGCCAACCCGCAATTTAAAAAAAAATCCATAGAGCGAGCACTTTCAAACTTTATACGTGTCGCCAGTTGTATATATATCCTCTCAAACGTCCTGCCAAATAAATTAGGGAGACATGCCTGTGCTGAAAAAGGTGCACACCTGAGGTACCCAGCTGGGAGATATACTAATTGCTATGCAAAGTATATTTAAATGAGTCCCATGTCACATTTCCTAAAATAATTTCCATACCAGCCATAGACAGTAGAGTTGATAATAAGCACAAGGCACCAACATTATAACTGGAATTGTGTCAGACCCAACAGGACTAGAACCCACGATCACTATTTTTCCTGGCCACAGCTCTAGCAGCGTGAGCTAAATTATTTGACAGCTAGCATGTGTACTGTCTACTAACAGTATACCTCCAAGTGATATCTATTTTATTGATTGTAACCTTGAAAGGACTTCAAGCTCAATGTAAAAATACTTACTGAGTGCTATGAGTTTCTGAGGCCAGGTGAGATCAAATAAAAGGTAAACAGAACATGGGCTACTTTGCTCTACGGTGTTAGAAGATAATGGGTGCCACCTCAGCTGCTCTAGGGATTACAAAGTTATAACTTGCGGTTCAACAAGCAAACACCATTATTATGTGTACAAGAATATTCTCGGTACTATCTGGATGTTATACATTTTCATCTTATTAGACCAGATCTGGTCTCTTTTATATAGATTGTACAGGGAGCATTAAATCCCTTCTACTGTATGTACCTATCTATTTAAGCAGATAGGGTCTCTTTCAGGGTTACTGCACCTCTGAAGAAGCCAGCCTGGGGCTGCATTATCTGCATTATCAAACAAGCTCTAAATTATGAGTCTTTTGTTCTGCAAATATAAATATACCGGCTTCGGTCACTGCTTAGGTCTCACTACTAGGAAAGTGCACATTGTGGTTTGATCACCCTCAGATTTTTATAATTACATTTTCTTTTATTATTCACTTAATTCTGGCTCTTAATAAATGTACAGCATTTCAACTCAGGTTAATACATCACAGATACATTAATAATGTATCCTTTATTTTGCAGCTCTTTGGAAGTCCTTTCTCATTCTTTTTATTTGTAGATGTATTAAAAGTTACATTGTCCAAGTCATTATACATCACTAAGGGGTATTTTACCCACTTGAAGTATTTAGGAGTACACCTCCTCTAAAGGATTGCCTTTCACTCTCTTCATATTCTAATAGAGATTAAATAAAACATGGTTTGTGACACACACACACAAGTAAAAACAAGGTGAAGCACAGCAAATAAAGCAGATGCAGAGAGAAAGTACTATAAGAAATGGAGCTTGTGACTTGAGTTAGTTCTTCTAATCTTATAATTGATAAATAGAGTGCCCATATTTACTAAGCAG
This sequence comes from Ascaphus truei, assembly GCF_040206685.1. Taxonomy (NCBI): domain Eukaryota; kingdom Metazoa; phylum Chordata; class Amphibia; order Anura; family Ascaphidae; genus Ascaphus; species Ascaphus truei. The sequence continues at coordinate 26,259,310 of NC_134491.1, forward strand.
TGTTCTGAAATAAGGCTCGTTCGGTGCTGGAATACATTACAGCCTCTTCAGATAAATTGACTGTAAGGTTTCTCCCCGTGCCAGAAGGTGTCTCATGGCAGAACACTGCTTATTAGATATGCTTCTCTATCCCTGAAGAGAGTAAAGTGCTTTGTACAGCTATGAGCACTCAGTGAGAAGTAGAGCTCAGAACTAAGTATGCTGTGACAGTGGTGCTAGCCATCAGCTGGTTTAGCTCACACTGCTAGAGCTGTTGTTTGAATAAAAGAGGTTGTGTGGGTTCAACTTTGGATCCTGTTTTGTCTGGCACCATAAACCATTCCTAAGTTGCCTTAGACTTCTCAACCCAATAACATGTTGTGAGCTGTGGGAAGCAATGGAATCACTTCCTGCAGTTTGTAGATTTGTATTTATTTTAAAATAAAGTATTTCAATACAGTATGTGTCTGGCACTGTGGCAGATGGCACAGTGAATATTTTTTGTCCCTGTTCTGTTATATCGTAGCCACCTTTGTGCTTATCCTTCATATAGCACCAAACTGAGTGCTCATACCTGTAGTAGCACCCCCCCCCCCCCCGGATTCCTTTGAAATCAGACAACTTCCCCTTCCTAGTTGACAGGTGTTCCTTGTAGAGCACACCTGAGATACACTAAAAGCTAGATTATCTACATGCGTGAGCAGTTCAAAAGTAGGATGTGACAGCGGCACTACCCATCAGCTGGTTTAGCTGTGGTTGTGAGTTCTAGTCCTGTTGGATCTCACACTGTTCCAGTCATAAAGGTTAGGCCTATCAACACTGTATCATTTCTTTGGACATTCTTTTAGGAAGTCTGGGAGGGGACTCCTTTCAATTTTAGAACGAGGTAGAGACAGAATTAATGTTTTATATCGTCGGCAACCATATTGGACCTTTGCATTTGCATTAAAGACTTTGCATTAAAGACCTCTTGCAGCCGGGCCCCCGGCTCTCCCTCAGCTGCAGGCCTCTATCCCTCTGGCCCACGCCGAGCTTCCGATGCTGCTGCGCGACGGGCCTCTCTGACGTCAGCGCACCGGAAGAGTAAGCGTGGCCCAGCTTCCGGCGAGTGCGCGCTGACGTTGGAAGCTCGGCGTGGGACAGAAGGATAGATGCCTGCAGCTGACGGAGAGTCGGGGGCCCGGCCAAGGGTCGGGCCCAAGTTTCAGCGCCGGACGCCAGGCCCCCACAGCCACTGGACCCTGCCTGACCATCCACAAGGTACGTCTGTTTTTTTTTATATGTATTGGGGGGGGGTCTTTTTTATATGTATTGGGGGGTTGGGGGTCTTTTTAATATGTATTGGGGGTTTTGGGGGTCTTTTTAATATGTATTGGGGGTCTTTTTAATATGTATTGAGGGGTGGGGCTCTTTTTTATATATGTATTTAGGGCTGGGGGTCTTTTTAATATGCATTGGGGGATGGGGTTCTTTTTAATATGCATTGGGGGATGGGGTTCTTTTTAATATGCATTGGGGGGTGTTGGTGTTTTGAAATATGCATTGGGGGTGAGCTGTATTTTTTAATGTGGGGTGTATTTTTTAATATGCATAGGGGGGGTCTATTTAAATATGCATTGGGATGTGGAGGTGTATTTTTTAATATGGGATGGGGTGTATTTGTAATATGCACTGGGAGGTGGGGATGTATTTTTAATATGGGTTGGGAGTATGTTTTAATATGCATGTGGGGATGTATTTTTTTTAATATGCATTGGGGGGTGGTGGTGTATTTTTATGTATTTGGGGGTGTGGTTATATGTATTTAGGGGGGTGGGTTTTTTTGGTATGTATTTTGTGGGGGGATTGAATGAGAGTGGCGTAATTGACGGAAGGTGGGGGCGAGTGAGAGGAGAGAGGGAATGAGTGAGTAAAAGAGGGAGTAAGAGTAAGACAGACGCAGGGGAGAGAAATGCATGCGAGGTGAGAGGGGCTGAGTGAGAAAGAGGGAGTGAGACGGAGGAGAGAGAAATACATGGGAAGAGGGTGGGAAATAGAGGGGGCTCGTGATGTGTGAAATGGGGGGGGGGGGGGCTCGCAATACCGCCGAGGGTGGGGGTTGGGGTGCCGGACTTAACTCTATTCCTGGGCCCCGGGAAATCTGTCAGCGGCCATGGACGAGAGTATAAAGAGCCTACTGTTTTTGATATTTACTACTTACGCATTGGGGGACTGTCTGCTTCCTTTTTATCGATAGCATAAATAAAATTCATATTTTGACATTATTTTTATCCCTGTCTACGGTTGGCTGCGCGCTGCTTCATTTGTCTTCATTTACTTGAAAGGAGTATTCAGCAGAGGAAATCTGAGACGCTGGAAAATTGTGTTTAAGTCTCTTTGGAAGGAATTTTCTGTAAGTTAATGTACAATGTCTATTTGATTATCTTAGTATGCTGTTATTTTATAAATATTGTGTATTTTTGTAAATAATTGTATTTTGCATTTAAATAAAAGATTCCCCTCGCACAAAGCAGTAATGTCAGCTTCCCCATCACACACACAGCAAGCAGTGCCAGCCTGCCCTCACACACACAGCAATCAGTGCCAGCCTCCCCTCACACACAGGGGCAGCGCCACCCTCCCTCTCACACGGGGGGTAGTACCAACCTTCCCTTCATACACACACAGCAGGCAGTGCCAGCCTCCCTCTCACATAGTGGGCAATACCAACCTTCCCTTCATACACACACACAGCAAGCAGTGCCAGCCTGCCCTCACACACACAGCAAGCAGTGCCAGCCTGCCCTCACACACACAGCAATCAGTGCCAGCCTCCCCTCACACACAGGGGCAGCGCCACCCTCCCTCTCACACGGGGGGTAGTACCAACCTTCCCTTCATACACACACAGCAGGCAGTGCCAGCCTCCCTCTCACATAGTGGGCAATACCAACCTTCCCTTCATACACACACACAGCAAGCAGTGCCAGCCTGCCCTCACACACACAGCAGGCAGTGCCAGCCTCCCCTCACACACAGGGGCAGCGCCACCCTCCCTCTCACACGGGGGGTAGTACCAACCTTCCCTTCATACACACACAGCAGGCAGTGCCAGCCTCCCTCTCACATAGTGGGCAATACCAACCTTCCCTTCATACACACACGCAGCGGGCAGTGCCAGCCTCTCCTCACACACACTTGGCAGTGCCAGCCTCCCCGTCACACACACAGTGATCAGAGCCAGCCTCCCCTTCACACAGCATGCAGAGCCAGCATCCACCTCGCACACAAACATACAGAGGCAGTGCCAGCCTCATTGCAAATATGCATACAGTTGGCAGCAGCAGTGCCAGTCTCCCACTCACCTCATACACGTTGAGCTGACCCTGGCCCTTGGACAGCTCCCTGTAACTGGTGGTGAATTCACCAATGAAATCATGACTGGGAAACAGAAAACAGAGCGGAACTATGTATGACTGGGCAACATAGTATGTATGTACTGTATGTATGTATGTATTTACTGTATGTACTGTATGTACGTACGTATTGTATGTATGTACTGTATGTACTGTATGTATGTACGTATGTATGTACTGTATGTATGTATGTACTGTATGTACTGTATGTATATGTTGTATGTATGTACTGTATGTATGTATGTACTGTATGTACTGTATGTACGTATTTTACGTACTGTATGTATGTATGTATTGTACGTACTGTATGTATGTATGTACTGTATGTATGTATTGTATGTATGTATTGTATGTACTGTATGTATGTATGTACTGTATGTATGTATGTATGTATGTATGTATGTACTGTATGTATGTATTGTATGTATTGTATGTATGTATGTACTGTATGTATGTACTGTATGTACGTATTGTATGTATGTACTGTATGTATGTACTGTATGTACTGTATGTATGTATTGTACGTTCTGTATGTATGTATTGTACGTAATGTATGTATGTATGTATGTACTGTATGTATGTATGTATGCATGTACTGTATGTATGTATGTATGTATGTATGTATGTATGCATGTATGCATGTACTGTATGTATGTATGTATGTATGTACTGTATGTATGTATGTATGTATGTATGTGAAAAATAGGCACTCACAGGACTTATCAAAAATGTGGGTAAAGTTTATTAAATGGTCAATTTTTCCGTTCAACCTTTTTCTAGATGGAACCAAAACATTGACCATTTAATAGACTTTGCACACATTTTTGATAAATCCCGTGAGAGCTGTTTTTTCTCAGAGACATTTCAGTCTTTCCCCCAGCGCCCCGGCACTGTGACCTAGATCTGGTTGTGCCGCAGTTTTCTTTGCATAAACAATGCTGTTCACTTTGTGGCCTTGAGCACTTGCTCTTTCATGCAGCACAAATTGTGGCAGCAGTCACAAAACACTGTTACATATATACGTCGAAAAATAAATATGGAATAGGAATATGCCCGTGGGTGGGTGGGCTTGTGGGCTTGTGGGATGTTACATGCGAGCTGGCTGGTTTCGGGCCCCCATAGAATATTAAAAAAAAAAAGAATGGATGAGATGATGCCACTAGCAAATGTGAGACTGGCACTGGTGGTGGTGGTAGTGGGTGATATGCCACGGGCAGGATAGCTCTGGTGGCAGCTTAGTCAGTGCGCTAAGTCAGCAGAAGCTTACATTGTAAGTCTCAGGCTCCCACCCGTCACAGAACGCTGGTAGGCATGTACACATTACAAATGTACAATCCTGTATATGTTTTTCACAGGAGAAAAACATCAAATGAGCATGTATCCTTCAGCTCTCCCTCCCACCCTGGTGTCACAGGCGAAGCAAGACATACATACAGAAACATTGCACCCACATGAATGTGATGTCTGTGGCCGGCAATGCGGTACCAGTACTGGTCATAAAATGACCGAGACTACTACAACCACGCGATCTTTCTAACCCTCATCTTGTGCCAGTAATTTACACTGAATAGACATTATTTTCACCATCTACTCTTTGTGTATCTGTATGTATTTTATACGCACTTCCACCACAACTTCCCAAGCCAAATGGTGAGTGTGCCCTCGGTGAGTGATAGAGCCAATCAGCAATAAAAATTTGGGTTATACTGTAGCTCATCTTCCTCCTCATCATCATTGCTATCAGCTTTGTCAACGGGATGTAATACTCATCCCCCACTGGAACACACACTGGCGGGTGGGCAGTTTATGAAAACTATAGCTAGTTTGTATGAGGGGCTCCTGATTTCTGTTTTCTTTTAAGTGGGATGTCTGATAACAGAGACGTTGACATCATTAAATCTTCCACCTTTCTAGAAACGGAGTAGGTTGTTTTTAGTCCTAGCAGCGGTTCTTAGGACATGTTCATTAAGTATGAGCAGATATTTTCTTCTGTATCACCAGTATTTGATTGTATTACACAAGGATTACAGTATATTTCAGTTTTTTCTTCACATGCCTCAATCTTGTCCCCTCTCCCAATCCCAATAAACATACTGCACCTCTACGAATTCTTTGGAGGATAAACTGGTCATAGCTTTATTAAACATAACATGAACAAACACATCACATTGATGAATCCAAGGACCCAGTCAGCTTGCTCCGCCACCATTAAAATAGCCCAAGTGATATCCTCGACATGTACCCAACATCGCCACTAGTTGCCCAGATCATATGGCCCTTAAAACACAAGAACCTGAAAGGTTAATGTCCTACCGGCCGCTTCAGCTGGGTATCAATGAGCATTCCCCAACAACATACATCACATGGTTCAACACACCTCATCTACAGGACCCAAGACTGACCGAGTCCTCCAACCCAGGCCACACTTCTCCTGCATGCTGTAACAATAATCATAAGTTTTTAATAAATATGGAACCTCAAACCTTGTAATAAGGGGAGGATGAGAAAATTTACCCCAGCCATTGTAAATACCATTTGCCTACAGAACACCCTGCCCACCTGAAGAAGTCTAGTTGCGATTATAACTGCTTCAACATGGCTTTCTTAAGCCCCACAAACATGCACACAAGCCCACTCCGCTGAGGTAAACTGCGGGTCCTCTGTCTGCTTCCTTGCCAAGGAGACCCTGTAAAAATCGATAGACATCTAAAACGCCAACAAAAGTCTCACACATACGTCCGAGCCAACCCTTGCTGCAAACAGAAAATTATCCAAGTAGTGCAGAATGCCTTGTGACCTAGTCACACCCCAACCAGCCCAATCCAAGAAGGAGCTGAACATTTTGAAGTAGAAACATGATATCGAAAATCCATCGGGTGGCAAAGATCCACATAGAAACAAGAGGGATTCACCAACAACAAGCAAAATGCCAACCCAATATCAGCTTTCACTAGCAACAATCCCCAACCCGCATCCCTCACCAGCTCCATGGACCTGTCAAACAAAGTATATTGCACCCTGTGCAACTCCTTATCGATCCCATTGTTAATTGATAATCTCTCTGCAAATGACAAATGATGAATGAGCCTAAAAGCACCATGCTCTTTCTTGGGCACCAAGTGAATATGATCTAAATTTAGGCTATGGACATGGGCTGAAATGACCCGCCACTCTTCCCTGCCTCAACCTCCTTGGCTAACTTTGCTCTCGCAACCTCCCTCCTGTTGATTTCTCCTGCACTGAGGCATTTCCACCTCATGAAATGGAATCCAGAAGCCATTCTCAAGCCCCTCGCACAGCATCTTCGCCCCCACAATAGTGGGGTAGCGGCCGAGCCAATGTGCCATCTCAGTGACGTTCACTAGCACGCCCGACCTTTGCTGCAGCCTTGCCAGCTGCTCCTTTTCTAAACACTCCCATTCCTAAAACAGGTCAATACCGTGAGACACATTGCACTCTTGCTTGAAGCGGTGTCCTGAAACAGGATTGTTTATTTCTGTGTATTTTTCCTGCTCTAAGGCTGCCAGCCCTCCCCAGCTAACATGTTTCCCCTGCTCTGAAGCAGCCAGAGCTGTGTATATTGCAACATTATTGTTACAAATAATCCCCCTTACACAGCCTCCCAATGCTCATATTTGAGATTGGTTTAGCCCTCTCCCCCTGCCTTTATCTGCATATTGTTATGCCCCTTAGCCTGTTCCTGTCTGACAGGAAAGTGTGCTCCCTCTTTTCTACAGCATCCAAAGTGAGCAGACACATCTTCAACTGCTCCCTCAGAAAGGAAATCCTTTTTACCTTCCCCTCAGAGAAGCACTTCCCCATAGCAGGACACCTTCCTCTCATAAGGTTATTCTCCTCACAAGAGTCCTCTGCTATTACTATCCACATACAAGAACTTTTATATTTCTGTTAACTCCCCTCAATAAAGTTGAAGAAAATAGAAGGACTTTGTGTACTTTAAAAGGGGACAAGTTAAGCTACATGGACTTATTCACATGCTACAAGTGAGTCTGGGTCCAGAATAAGCGGCAACCACAATCCCATTTGCATTGGCTGTTAAACTGCCAGCAGATACCCTTCCTAGGACCAGCCAATTGTCCCGAATTTAGTGCACTGCTAGCACCTTCCTTAAAAGGGAGCAGGTTTCTGTGGCATTATCAGCAACAGTTTTAGATTGATGTTCTTTACATCCCACCTCAACAGCTTATGTACTGCCATCTTCAGGAGAAAGATGCGGTCATTTTCTCACCATGGAAACTCCACAAATGGTATCTTCATACTTAAAAGAGCAATTCTCCAGGCCCTTTTCCACAATAATGCTTGCTAGAATGGCCTGCAGCCAATTACTAAATGACTTAAGAGCTTGCCTCTTATCTCTCTCCTCTTCCTCCACCGTGGCATCCTTCCTATTTGTCTTCACAAGCTCCTTACAGCCGACAAGCAGTGTCAAAATGTCCAGCGACTCACCATTCCATATTTGGTCTCTCATTGCGGGAGCTAGATTTAAACTCAATGGGCTAGCAACACATAGGAACGCATCCCTAAAACTAGTGTCCCCTGCCTTTGATTCCCCTTGCTTGCCTTTATCCTATGCAGTACCTATCATTCTGCATATTTGCTCCCTACCTTCGCACCAACAACCCCCAGTTATGTTTCAGGCTCTGGGTCCTGGGGCACCGCCAAGGCCACAGTCCCCCCTGAGAGGGTCATGATACTTCGCCCCAACGACGTCATTGGGCCCCAGTTCACTGCCGCCTAAGACCGCGCTGCAGCTGCCTGTCTCCACCTTCACTCCACCGGCTGACCTCACTGGGCGATCCTTCTTGCTCTTCAATCCATGCCCATGCTTATTTTGAGCAGTCACTCCGGCCCCCACCTGTGTGCTTGCTCTTGCAGATCTTGCAGCCAAACCTCCCCATCCTCTTCTCTCTCTAGCCGGTGGCTCATGTTCTACCCTCCAATCTCACTCTCTTGCCTCTGTGGTTCCCAGCCATGCTCCGGCTTCCAGGCTCCAGCTGCTAGCCACATAAAAGTCCTTGTCCAGGGCTAGCAAGAAAAAAAAAGTAGTTCTACCTAACCACCCCCCATAAATAACCTTTTGTAACCCCCCACCCCTTACATTCTTTATCACATGTCCCTTGGGGAGGGTCTTTAAAGTCATGCTCCTTCCCTTAGAGTCCAGGACTCTCTTTCTTGTTGCTGATTTGCACCAATACTTGTGCTAACAACAGAAGGCGTAGCAGTTTCAGAAGTACGAGGGCATGATTTGAGCTTTGAGCTCACACCTTAGCAACAAGGAGCTCTTTGCAGGTGCCTGGTGGAAGGAAAGAAGGTACGCATGGTTCCCAAAATGTAGTGCTCAGACCTCAATTTGGTGGAATCCTCTGGGTCTTCATTAAGCAGACAAATGAGGTGATGAACAAGGCCAAAGTATCTAGAACCGTCATTTGTCCTTCAGCTGGGGTTCTAGAAGTTTAAGACGTGGTATGACCTTACTCAGGCTGGCACTGTCTACAATCACTTCCCATGTTGCTATTTCAAATGGTTTAAGTAGTTCACATAAAACTAAGAATTGTTCAGAATGCTGGAGTAAGACTTTGGTGACTTTGCCCTGCAGCTCCATGCAGCTCCATGCACATACAGATGTAGCAAGACTTCACTGGAAGTTTACTCATTTGGTGACATTATTAGCATTTGCAGGCTGGGGGAAACGTTTAGCAGATAATGGGATTCAGGACCAGACCCACAAAGCTACACTACTTTTAACTACGAGGTGTTAACTTAGGTTAATGGCTTGTTATGTGCTAACAGTTGTCTTCAAAGCTCACTAACGCAGTGTTAAGTGCTTTTTTCAGCCATAATGCACCCTTGAATATGAAGCAGCACATCTAAGATACCTGGGCGATATGCTAATAGGATATGCAAAGTATATTGTAATGACTCTGTAACTCCCCCTTCTATGAACAATTATAATGTATAGTGATGGACACGCCTTCTGGCCAATGACTGTTAACCCAGGAAGGGATTACAGTAATTTGATTGGGTCTTAAGGGGGATGACATCAAGGGAGGAGGAACAAAGAGATATAGAGAAGGAGGTAATCTGAGCTGAGGGCCCCTAATTGTGATAATTGTATTGCCGTATGAATAAAAATCCATGTTATTTACAGATACTGTACGTGTCTTATTATAGTGTCTGATTAATATCGCTTTTAATACAGGGGCGGGGAACTCAAGCCCCCACCCGTGTGTGTGTTTATTTATTTATATATATCTATATATATATATATATATATATATATATAGATATATATAAAGGAAAAGAAGAAAGCGCATGGCCCATAGCGTGATACTGTTTCACATTTAATAATTAAAATGAGAAGGGAATAGGCTCACTCACAAGAGTAGTATACATAAGAGCACAAAATGATAACTATCACCGTCGGCTGACAAAGTCCTCCAGATGGATCCTCCGGGTGTAGCCCGCAGTACAGATTCCAAATCGGCTGTCCAAGTGATGAGCTGAGCCGACGGAGAATTAGACAGGGACTCCCTGCTACACAGAAGTCCCAAAGGCAGGCTGGAAACAATGTGCTCCGTGCACTGACAGCCGCACACAGCGGGGATCCGGTCCGGCCAGCTTCCGGTCCCTCAGTGAGGACGTAGTGTCGCCGTACTTTCGTCCTAACGCGTTTCGTCTCTGCGTGAGACTTTCTCAAAGGGTAATCCTTTGAGAAACTCTCACGCAGAGACGAAACGCGTTAGGATGAAAGTACAGCGACACAGCCTGTCTTTGGGACACCAACTAGCCAATGCATACAAACAAAGTTTAAATACTTCAATAATAATAATATTTACTTGGTCACTTACCTCCAAACGACTGTTACTGTTGTTTGTATGCATTGGCCACACTCAGTAGCACTCCTTTTGACATAAATATATATACAGTATATATATATATACACACACACACAGTATATATATATATATATATATAATGTGGTGGGTTTTGGAGTTTGAGCGTGCTGGGAATGTGTGTGTTAATTTAGTTCCTGACTGGTAACAGTCGTTTGGAGGTAAGTGGCCCCTCCTCCCAGAGCTCACCCCTCCCCACCTTTTTAACTTGGGAGGTTCTGGCATTTTGCTGAGTTTTAGTGTTAGGACCTGCATTAATTTGGTTATACCTTGACGTTGGTATGCAGGCTTATGACGCTTTGGCCAAAGGGTTTAACTAAATACAGGCATACCCCGCATTAACATACGCAATGGGACCGGAGCATGTATGTAAAGCGAAAATGTACTTAAAGTGAAGCAGTACCCTTTTTCCACTTATTGATGCATGTACTGTACTGCAATCGTCATATACGTGCATAACTGATGTAAATAACACATGTGTAACAGGCTCTATAGTCTCCCTGCTTGTGCACAGCTTCGGTACAGGTAGGGAGCCGGTATTGCTGTTCAGGACGTGCTGACAGGCGCATGCGTGAACTGCCGTTTGCCTATTGGGCGACATGTACTTACTCGCGAGTGTACTTAAAGTGAGTGTCCTTAAAGCGGGGTATGCCTGTAATCAAGTAAATATTATTATTATTGAAGTATTTAAACTTTATACTCTATATGTTTTGTCAATTGGAAGTAGCATTGGGCACCCCTGTCTTTTGTTTGTGTACTTGTTTGATATATATATACAAATATATACACACATACATATAGCAATCTAGGGAAAAGAAGAGGGGTTACAACTCTTATTAGCATACCTTCAAGGTATCTCAGGTGTGCTCCTTTTTAAGCACAGGTATCTCTCCACGTGTTCTTTGAAGGGAGGCTTCAGAGGATATATAACACATGGAACTATACTAAAATAGGTGTAGATGGTGGAGCTATGGCTGAGGACCAGGATCAGGTAGTAAAATGGTTAGCTAGAGAAAGAGGCAGACCAGCTCTAAGCTGACCTGTCCCAACAGATTTGCCCAACTGAATGTTCATATTGGGAGAGTCAGGACAGGAATGGCAATGCCAGGGGAGTAATCCCTCCCGCCCATAGAGGACTCAGGACACTCAGAGACCTAGGCAGGCTGAGGTGGCAGCAGATAAGGCAATCTGTTGCCGTGACTGCAGGAACCAAACATTTTGGTGACGGTCGAGTTTGGCACATTGTGGATCGGACAGACAGATTGTATGAATGACCTGGGCATCACCGGGAGGTCGCGGTACACGTTGGCACCAATTATCAACGTGAAGTTGATGAAGATACTTGTGTTGAAGCAGAAAGCGAGAAACAATCAGTATCACCACATGTCCTTATCAAGCACATTATCATAACTGGCAAAGAGACAAACAAATCCACCTCCTGTGTTTGGAAAGTGTTCTACCCTAACCCAGACACTATATGCCTCTCACGGAGTCTGCTTCTGCACCGTAGAAGAGTGTGCCGTCTACCTCTGCTCAGCTCCTCCAGGCGGTTCAGCTGGATGGCTCTGAAGGATTAACAATGTGGGGCTCCCTTTCAGATGCTGGGACCCCCGTAGTATTAATCCTTTTTGTTATCGGTGCCGCGATCGTGCGCGGTCACGGCACCACAAGCAATCACGGCACCGAGAACAGTGATTCTTGCTACTGTGCATCTGTAGTTAGTCTCTCCAGGTCTATTACATGAAGTACTTCCTTTGACTCAGTGTGCTCATTCTTTACTCTCTCAGATTCTGAGCAGTCTACAGGTCACATTGAGATAAGAGACCTGCGCTCAGTATCATCATAGAAAGTTGAAAGTGGATGTCTTTGGGCACTCACTTCGGAACTAGGCACTCCAGTACTAGCAGTACAGCTAGATAAGCGGGGTCTTTCCCTGCCACTGTGGGTGGTATATGAGATGTTGATTTTTTTTTTTACAAGCTAAAAGTCAGCACCACTTTTTTTCTCCAAGCTTGAAAGATATTTTGGGGACTTTTCTTTGTAGGGCACGGTCTCAGTCTTTGGTAGTTGTTTTTTTACTACAAATACTGAGATTCTGCTGTTCAGTGGACTGAAACATATTGATAGAAACAGAGGATAGCAGCAACAGTGCACAATAAAATAAACCATAGATGCCCTTAAACCTTAGCTGCCCAGCAACAACCCAATGACGTGGGGAAAGGAGGGGTCTCCCTTACCACTTAAAAACTAGTACTCAAAAGAAAAGAAAACTAAGGATGTTAATGTTATTTAACTAAACTACAACTAGTTGACTAATATAATGAATTATATATACACATTTCATATATACTATAGTGCAGTATATAGTTGTATACTGTAAAGAGAAGAGGCAGGTCAGATGGCAGTATCACTGCTAGCACCAACAGATAAGGGTGTTAAAAACAAATAAACAATTGAATTGACAGACAAGTCTAATCGTGCTACCTCATTCTCTATGCCTAAATACCGGGTCCTATGAAATAGATACTGTATAAGATTGTATTTTATAAACCAACAGATGAGGGTTTTAACTTGAATCCTTGAACAGGAACTGGTATAGTTAAGTATTATATATTCTGAATGAGAAAGACTGGAGACAGATCAGGTGGTGATATATCTTTGATCACCAATATAGTTATACACCATGTAAACCAAGGACGGATCTATTTATACTTGTAGTAAACTAAACTGTAACTGGTTAATTGATAATAATAATAATAATAATAATAATATATACAGTATATATATATATATACAGTATATATATATATATATACACAGTATATATTCTCTACACTACAGGTCAGACGGTGGACTGTGGTAGTATACTGTATATTGTTCAGCATATATTATATAATATCATAAACCAATGGAATATGGCGTATGTTTTAAAATAAGAACTATTAACTCTTAACTTCTAAAAGCCAACAGTAACTAATTAACTGGAATTATTAGACAAATAACTATATACAGTATATTTTTCTAAATTCTGACTGAGAAAAACTAGGAGAAAGGCCAGATGGTGGCCCCTCTCTCCATGCCCGAGTAAAAGATTAGTAGTAGTGATACCGTGTATATACATGTGTTCTTATATGTGTGTGTATATATATATGTAGCCCAGCTCCCCGCTCACCTCCGTGCCGGGTGGAGAAGGGCTGCATGGTGAGCGTGTCGCCGGAGCTCTGCACCGAACCGCCGGTGCAGGGCGCTTCCAATTTGGACCTCGCGCATGCGCAGTGCGAGCCGTGCGCATGCGCAGTGCAGAGTGAGTGCGGCAGCCATTACAGATGGATCTGCACGAGACTACATGTCCCAGCAGCCCCAGGGGCTGCTCACCACGTGGGAGACCACAGTCAATAGGGCTTCCAGATTCCCGGAGGAGATAGATACATTTGGTGCGCTGAGGGCTGCGCGTCATTTGGAACAGGGACGTTGGTAGAGAAGGTAGTGTCCAGGGAGAAGTGCTTCCCTGGACTAGGCCAGATCTCCCTATAGGTCCCAGCTAGGCCCCGACTCCGCTCAGGTTGTGGTTGCTGCAGGGAAGGCCCCAGATAGGGACACTCCCCTTAGCACTAGAATAGAGTGTTAGTACACCAGTGACGGACACCACGCGGTGTGCACGGTCTGCAGTCTGGGACCAGACCACAGGCACATTACCATAGACATTAAGGGACACACTCCAGCTGGAGCTCCCACAAGAGGCGACGCCTGCGACAGGAGAGAGAGGATCCAGTAGACTGCGTCGTGGGACCACGTTGCGGTTCTGCGAATCCACCATCCAAGTCGCCCTGTTCTGGCCTAAGACCAGGAAGGTACCCAACATGCACCAACGGCCACAAACAGGGGGTAGTGCTACTCCATACACTTTGGGTGGGCTTGTCTCTGTGGACACCGGGGAGGTTAGGTGCCCAGGGCACCCTCAGTACTTTGGGGGGTTCCACAAGGGTGGTGTTACTGTGTTGTGGGCATTGTGTTGTGGGGCCTTGTAATATTATTGTATTGTAGAGCTATATGTGTGTCAGTAAAGATAAGTTAGTTATACCCGTGTGTGTATACTTATTTACTGATTGTATTGGTTCCTGTGAGGGGTTATCCTATTACGCTAGGATCAATCCCAGGTGCAGGCCCTGAATCCAGAGAGAACGCAATCACCCAGGCTCCCAGTGGCGGAGGGTTAGGCCTCCTGTATGCTAAACAAGTATTCAACATGCGCGTACTTCCCTTAGACATGGGAAAGGGGGATATATATATATATATATATATATATATATATATATAAAATAAAAAGATCACTTGTGAGCACATTCACATGTCTAAGACAGGTCTGCAACCCTGCCTTTCACCATTATCACCCAGCATACAGTACTTCCACTGCAGCAAGGGATACTGGGAAATGACATGCAAATGAGCACACATGTCGCATTTTGCCTGAAATCTATTTTTACATGGAACCATTATAACATAATGCTCGCTGTTAACACAGCTTTTAAGCACAGCATGGAAATCGGATGCAAAGCCAGAGAAACGTGTGCTCATTTGCATGGCATTTCCCAGAATCCCTTGCTGCAGTGAAGGTGGATATATATATATATATATAAATGGAGAAAACTAGGGTTCCCACAGGAAACTTGTGAGAACCGAAATATTGATATAAAAAAATAAACTACTATAATCTGTTTCAAAGACCTGTCAGTGCACCATGTTACCCCATTTTTGTACCAGTCTTCTGTTGAGCACCCGGGCACGTAACATACTCTAGTGGAGTGCCAGCTTATTTTGAAATATACATATATACGCACTTACGTACCTCCCATCTCTGTCCCAATCATATATCTCCACCTTTATTGTCCTATAAAAATATAAATAATACAGTATTCATTAAGGGTGAAATTCTCCACCTCTCTCCCCCTTTCTTGATTCCTCTCTTTCCCACCCCCTCTCCAGACCCCCCCATTCCATTTCTTTCTCCCTCCTCCTCCTCCCTTTTTCTTCTTCCTCTCTCTGCACCTCGGGGCTCAGAGTTTATTTCTGTAACGACTTCGGAATTACCCGTTTCCATGGAAACCAGGAGCCGCCGGCAGTGACCAGAACTGTCACCTTCAGCCCAGCTCTGTCACTGCACCTCCATCCTGCACCCTCTGCTAACCCAGTGCTGACTCTCTACCCACCCTGTCCCTCGTTTACAACCCCTTAATCTCCCCCCTTCTCTGTTCCTCTCATCTTACTTCTCTCTCTCTCCACAACTCTCCCCCCTCTCCTTTTCCCTGCCTCTCTTTCACTCCTTCCATCTCTCTATTTGTCTCTCTCACATTTTAATTTCTCTGTCTCCATCTCTGTTTACTTCTATTTTCTCTCACTCCCCCATCCATCTCTATCTTTCTCCCTCCAGCTCCTTAATTTCTTCTTCATTCACACTTTAGTCTCCCTCTCTCCCTCTCTCCCTCTCTCCCTCTCTCCCTCTCTCCCTCTCTCCCTCTCTCCCTCTCTCCCTCTCTCCCTCTCTCCCTCTCTCCCTCTCTCCCTCTCTCCCTCTCTCCCTCCCTGTCCACAGCCTAAATATCTTCTTCATTCACTCTTTAGCTTCTATCCCTGTGTTCTATATATAGTTTCTCCACTCTCTGCTCCATGTCCCTAAAGAGATGCAAAGGATTTGGCCAAGTATCATGCATGTCATTATCATATTATTTGCATACATTTAAGGGGAAGGATTAGTGTTGCGAGAGAGAGACTGACGGGCAATAAGACACTCAGGAGCTGGGTTACTGCAATGAGATGGTACAGGGGCAATAAGGCACTAAGGAGCTGGGTTACTGCAATGAGATGGTACAGGGGCAATAAGACACTCAGGAGCTGGGTTACTGCAATGAGATGGTACAGGGGCAATAAGGCACTCAGGAGCTGGGTTACTGCAATGAGATGGTACAGTGCAATAAGGCACTCAGGGGCTGGGTTACTGCAATGAGATGGTACAGGGGCAATAAGGCACTAAGGAGCTGGGTTACTACAATGAGATGGTACATGGGCAATAAGGCACTAAGGAGCTGGGTTACTGAAATGAGATGGTATAGGGGCAATAAGGCACTCAGGAGCTGGGTTACTGCAATGAGATGGTACAGGGGCAATAAGGCACTAAAGAGCTGGGTTACTACAATGAGATGGTACAGGGGCAATAAGGCACTAAGGAGCTGGGTTACTGAAATGAGATGGTACAGGGGCAATAAGGCACTAAGGAGCTGGGTTACTGCAATAAAATGTCACAAGGGCAATAAGGCATTCAGGAGATGGCTTACTCCAGTGAGATGTCAAAGGGGCAAAAAGGGACTTATGAATGGTGTTACTATAGTAGAATGTTACAGGGGTAATAAAGAATTCATAAGCCATGTCACATGTTACAGGGGCAATAAGGCACTCAGAAGCTAGGTTACTGCAATAAGAGGTTATAGGGACAATAAGGTACTCAGGGGTCGGGTTACCAGACAATAAGAGGTTACAGGGGCAATAAGGTACTCAGGGGTCGGGTTACCAGGCAATAAGAGGTTACAGGGGCAAAACGGCACTGTGTGTGCAGTTGGATGTTACCTGTCATGGTCCCCATTGCAGAGCCCTCTCACCGGGATGGAGAATGGCTGCCACACAGGACTGAGCGTGTTCTTTACTACCTCTGTCTTGTGACAGATGGTGAATCTATAAACAAGAACATAACAGTCAGGACCCCGTGACACGAAGCCCATCATTTAAACGCTACATTTCCCGCTTCCAATAACTCCTCATAATATAACTGCTCCCTATAACTCCTCGTACTGTCCCATATAACTGCTCCCTATAACTCCTCGTACTGTCCCATATAACTGCTCCCTATAACTCCTCATACTGCGCCATATAACTGCTCCCTATAACTCCTCGTACTGTCCCATATAACTGCTCCCTATAACTCCTCGTACTGCGCCATATAACTGCTCCCTATAACTCCTCATACTGCGCCATATAACTGCTCCCTATAACTCCTCGTACTGCGCCATATAACTGCTCCCTATAACTCCTCGTACTGTCCCATATAACTGCTCCCTATAACTCCTCGTACTGTCCCATATAACTGCTCCCTATAACTCCTCATACTGCTCCATATAACTGCTCCCTATAACTCCTCGTACTGCGCCATATAACTGCTCCCTATAACTCCTCGTACTGTCCCATATAACTGCTCCCTATAACTCCTCGTACTGTCCCATATAACTGCTCCCTATAACTCCTCGTACTGCGCCATATAACTGCTCCCTATAACCCCTCGTATTGTTCCATATAACTGCTCCCTATAACTCCTCGTACTGCGCCATATAACTGCTCCCTATAACTCCTCGTACTGCGCCATATAACTGCTCCCTATAACTCCTCGTACTTTCCCATATAACTGCTCCCTATAACTCCTCGTACTGTCCCATATAACTGCTCCCTATAACTCCTCATACTGCGCCATATAACTGCTCCCTATAACTCCTCATACTGCGCCATATAACTGCTCCCTATAACTCCTCGTACTGTCCCATATAACTGCTCCCTATAACTCCTCGTACTGCGCCATATAACTGCTCCCTATAACTCCTCATACTGCGCCATATAACTGCTCCCTATAACTCCTCGTACTGCGCCATATAACTGCTCATTATAACTCCTCGTACTGTCCCATATAACTGCTCCCTATAACTCCTCGTACTGTCCCATATAACTGCTCCCTATAACTCCTCATACTGCTCCATATAACTGCTCCCTATAACTCCTCGTACTGCGCCATATAACTGCTCCCTATAACTCCTCGTACTGTCCCATATAACTGCTCCCTATAACTCCTCGTACTGTCCCATATAACTGCTCCCTATAACTCCTCGTACTGCGCCATATAACTGCTCCCTATAACCCCTCGTATTGTTCCATATAACTGCTCCCTATAACTCCTCGTACTGCGCCATATAACTGCTCCCTATAACTCCTCATACTGCGCCATATAACTGCTCCCTATAACTCCTCGTACTGCGCCATATAACTGCTCCCTATAACTCCTCGTACTGCGCCATATAACTGCTCCCTATAACTCATCGTACTGCGCCATATAACTGCTCCCTATAACTCCTCGTACTGCGCCATATAACTGCTCCCTATAACTCCTCGTACTGCGCCATATAACTGCTCCCTATAACTCCTCGTACTGCGCCATATAACTGCTCCCTATAACTCCTCGTACTGTCCCATATAACTGCTCCCTATAACTCCTCGTACTGTCCCATATAACTGCTCCCTATAACTCCTCATACTGCGCCATATAACTGCTCCCTATAACTCCTCATACTGCGCCATATAACTGCTCCCTATAACTCCTCGTACTGTCCCATATAACTGCTCCCTATAACTCCTCGTACTGCGCCATATAACTGCTCCCTATAACTCCTCATACTGCGCCATATAACTGCTCCCTATAACTCATCGTACTGTCCCATATAACTGCTCCCTATAACTCCTCGTACTGCGCCATATAACTGCTCCCTATAACTCATCGTACTGTCCCATATAACTGCTCCCTATAACTCCTCGTACTGTCCCATATAACTGCTCCCTATAACTCCTCGTACTGCGCCATATAACTGCTCCCTATAACTCCTCGTACTGTCCCATATAACTGCTCCCTATAACTCCTCGTACTGCGCCATATAACTGCTCCCTATAACTCCTCATACTGCGCCATATAACTGCTCCCTATAACTCCTCGTACTGTCCCATATAACTGCTCCCTATAACTCCTCGTACTGCGCCATATAACTGCTCCCTATAACTCCTCGTATTGTTCCATATAACTGCTCCCTATAACCCCTCGTATTGTTCCATATAACTGCTCCCTATAACCCCTCGTATTGTTCCATATAACCGCACCCTATAACTTCACCTATTGCTCCATATAACTGCTCCCTATAACTCCTCGTACTGCGCCATATAACCGCACCCTATAACTTCACCTATTGCTCCATATAACTGCTCCCTATAACTCCTCGTACTGCGCCATATAACCGCACCCTATAACTTCACCTATTGCTCCATATAACTTACGTTCCATCCTCGTTGCTCCTATAAAATACCATGAATGGGTCGGATTTTCCAAAAAAATCTTTCTTATCCAGTTTACTGCCACAAAACTGCATAGTAGTGACATCCTAGTGAGAGGAGGAGATAGGGGGTGAGAGAGAGAGAAATGGACAGAGGAGGAGAGACGAGGAGGGGACAAGGGGAAGACATGGCATGAGAGAGAGTGCAAGTTACAGGAAAAGGGGAAGGGGGAGAGAGAGTGAGGGGATGAGAGAGCGTGGAAAGGAGAGGGGGTGAGAGCGCGTGGAAAGGAGAGGAAGTGGGGAGGCGGAAAGAAAGGAATGAAGAGAGAATGGAAGAGAGGGAGAGGAAGGGGGGAGAGGTGAGAAGAGAAAGAAAGGCAGGGTGAGAGATAGTGAGAGAGGGAGAGAGGGAAAGAGAAAGAAAGGCAGGGTGAGAGATAGTGGGAGGAGAGAGAGAGAGGGAGAGAGGGAAAGAGAAAGAAAGGCAGGGTGAGAGATAGTGGGAGAAGGAGAGAGAGAGAGGCAAAAGAGGTGAGAAGAGAATGAAAGAGCAAGGCAGAGATGGGAAAACAAGAGAGGGAGAAGGGGGGTCATACAACCGTTTTATTGTTCCTGGTAAAAAAATGCTTAAAATAATCAAGTAAAGAGTATATACCCTGCAGTTCCCAAGCTCCTCAGCTGATATGATGATAACCCCGCACTTCTTACTAGGAATACCTCTGAGAAAGAGAAAGACGGAGAACGGTCCAGTGATTGCAGGTGGTCAGGGACAGGTCAGGCAGTCCTAGTTTGTACCTAATGGGGGGTGACCTCCTTACTGCAGAATATCGGGGACAGACTCAGACAGTATACAGGGTGAGCTGTCTCTCTCTCGCTGCACAGCTTCGTTTATACAGTGTTGCCTAATTAATTCTAATTAAATCAGCACAAAGATACTAAACCCAAAGGAATAATTAGGAGCTGCATTGTTTAACCCCTTTGTTGCAACTCATTACACAGCAATTTCCCTTCTGGAAGTAAATGAGGTTTTTTTTGCAGCAGCTGGCTTTGAGGTGTATAGAGATACTTAGCACCATTATTCAGCGTAGCATGTTCATTATCTGCATATGGAGTTCACAGCCTCACTATACAGTGGAGCACCTACTGCAAGATGGTGTAAGAATGTCTTACCCATTAGACAATGATGGGGCAGGTTTCCCTGACCTGGAGTTTAGGTTGTAGGCTCCCATCCTATAGAGAGAAGAGAAACCCTTTAATATAGTCACCCTCTTATCGGAACA
This sequence comes from Ascaphus truei, assembly GCF_040206685.1. NCBI lineage: Eukaryota > Metazoa > Chordata > Amphibia > Anura > Ascaphidae > Ascaphus > Ascaphus truei. Next base: position 26,280,009 of record NC_134491.1, read on the forward strand.
TCTCTTCCGTGTCTTAACCTGCAAGGATCATTATACAGTGCTGCATGTTCATTATCAGTGGATAGACACTCAGCATCATGAAACAACGCAGTATAATTATTATCAGTGTATAGAGATATTCAGTATAATTATACAGTGCAAGGTGTTCGGTATAAGGGAATAGATACTCAGCATCATTAAACAACGCAGTATAATTATTAACAGTGTATAGAGATATTCAGTATAATTATACAGTGCAAGGTGTTCGGTATAAGGGAATAGATACTCAGCATCATTAAACAACGCAGTATAATTATTATCAGTGTATAGAGATATTCAGTATAAGTATACAGTGCAAGGTGTTCGGTATAAGGGAATAGATACTCAGCATTCGTATACACAGCAGAGTGCTCATTATTAGTGTTTAGATACTTAGCATCCTTATACAGTGCAGCTTGCTCATACAGATACTTATCACCATTATAGTATCATTATACAACGCAGCATGATCATACAGATACGTATCATCATTATAGTATCATTATACAGTGCAGTGTGTTCATTATCAGTATATCCAGGACTCCGTATCATTATTCTTGCTCAAATTAGGCTCTTACGTCAGTGATTTTTCCAGGCGGCTTCCAGCGGAACCAACAATCTCCCCCAATGTGCAGAAACACTGACCAAGGAAATCCTGTGGGTAGAGAGGCAAAGGATAAGGGGAGCGAGGGAAGAAATGGAAAGAAGACAAGAGGAGATATGTGAGAAAGGCGTTACATGGCTGATTGCTTTCACTTTATACTTTGATAGGGTGAAGGTACTCACGTGTTTGGACAGGTCGGGGCTTTTCGAATCCACATCGTACCTGCAAACAGCACAGGAGCAAAAGTGTTCAAGAGGTCAGAGTGTCCAAAACACTGCCCCTGAGGAACAGAGACTCATTAACCACACCCCTGAGTAACAGGTACTCATTAACCACACCCCTGAGTAACAGGTACTCATTAACCACACCCCTGAGTAACAGGTAGTCATTAACCACACCCCTGAGTAACAGGTAGTCATTAGCCCTGCCCCAGAGCAACAGGTAGTCATTAACCACACCCCTGAGTAACAGGTAGTCATTAACCACACCCCTGAGTAACAGGTAGTCATTAACCACACCCCTGAGTAACAGGTAGTCATTAGCCCTGCCCCAGAGGAACAGGTAGTCATTAACCACACCCCTGAGTAACAGGTAGTCATTAACCACACCCCTGAGTAAAAGGAAGTCATTAACCACACCCCTGAGTAAAAGGTAGTCATTAGCCCTGCCCCAGAGGAACAGATAGTCATAAACCACACCACTGGGTAACAGAGATTCATTAATGCTGCCTGAGGAACAAAGACTGAGTACCCCTGCCTCTGGAGGAACAGAGATTCATTGACCCTGCCCCTTGAGGAAAGGACATTTATTAACCAGGCCCCTGAAGTAATACAGAGTCAATAACATCAACCCAGATGAGCAGACATTCATTAAGCCCACCCCTGAACAGCATATGCTCCTTTACCCCACCCCTGAGAAACAATACACCCGTGTAAGCCTGCTGCGAAGGAGGGGAGTCTCCTTCATCCCACCCCAATGCCAAAGTGTCTGAGTAACCCTGCATCCTCCGAACATATTCTTATTAACAGGTGTCGACAAATGCACTCGCCCGGTTGCCATGGGCGTGTGCATTTTGGCAGCTGTCGACTGCTTACCTGCGGCGGCAGCCCCCAGCGTCTCCCGGACTTCTCCGTCTTCTTCTGCAAATTCATCTTTTCCCCCTGCAGCTCCAGTTAAAATGGCCATGTGGTGTCAAATGATGCAGACCCACATTATGCGATGCCAGGCGACGTCATGACATCACTGTGTCCCATTGCTATGGCAACGTGGTGTCTTTCGGCGCCGCACAGCCATTTTAACGAGCTGCAGGAGGAAAATATGAATTTGCAGGGGAGAAGAGCGCACCACGCCGTCGGACCCCGGAGTCGGACCCCACCGCAGGTAAGTGTCGTGAGGGGGGGTGAGGGAGTGTTTTGGGGGCGACTGATTTTGAGGGAGGGGACGAATGGGTTTTTGCCCAGTTTGTTGAGCCCGGCTTATTAACCACGCCCCTGGAAGAGAAAGGCTCAGTAACTCCCCCTCTGAGGAACAGAAACTCGTTAACCCTGTCCATAAGGAAATACAGATTTATTAACCTGCCCCTGTGAAGCATATGTACATTAACTCCGTCCTTCCATATCACAGAGACCCCTGAAGTGGAGGTAGTTACCACTCCCCCAGAGTTAGTTGCCCCAGGGTTGGGTGGATACTGCAGAGCGGCCTCCGCAACGGTCTAGGACCTTTCGCTGCCGTCACTCCGCTGCAGGCACTCCGCTGCTGTTTAGCCGCTGCTTTTTAGCTGCCAGCCATTTCGCCACCAAGGTAATTTATAGCATAACCCCTTAAATGTCCCTCTTACCCTAAACACCACTAGCCTTAACTCCTAATGCTAACCCAGAAAACCTTAACCCCTTACCATAAAACCCCTAATCTGAACCCCCTAAATGTACCCCTTACATTAAAAACGTAACCTTAACCCATTACCCTAACACCCTAACCTTACACCTTACCCTTAAAAGATTAATATCAACCTGTTAACCTAAACCCCTAACCTAAAAACCCTTACCCTAAAACCCCTAAAGTTAACCCCTAACGCTAATCACTTACCTTAGGGGCGAAATGGCCAGCGGCTGACTGTCCTTGGCGGCTAAAGGGCAGCACGTGAACGGCAGCGGCGAAAAGTCCCATTCCACCCCCGCAAGGACACAACTCACAGGTCAAATCGCAGGTTCTGCTTCTCCTCGAAGAAATAATCCAGGATGAATTTGCGCACAAATTCCGGGTGCAGGGAGTTATCGATCACCTCGGTGCGTCCAAACTGCAGGAGGGGGTAACAAGCAGAGTATTACTGAGTGTTACTGTGCGAGGGACAACAATTGGAGTATTATTGAGTGTAACTGCATGAGGGCAACAATCAGAGTATTACTGTGGGGGGGGTCAGGCAATTATCCATGTATATCTGAGTATTGTCACGTGAGCGGCATCTATCAGCACTACTGAGTATTTCTGTGGGAGATTTAGCAATCAGAGTATTTCTGATAATTGCCGTGGGAGGGGTAAGAAGTTGAGTTTACTGAGGGTTACCATGGCAGGGCAACAATCAGATAATTACTTAGTATTACTGGAGGTAGGGTAATAGAGTATTCCTGTGGGAGGGGCAACAATCAGAGCATCACTGAATATTACTGTGGGAGGAGCGGGCAATAACCTGAGTATTGTTGCGGAATGGGCAATCATCATCTTATTATTATGGTAGGACATCAGAGTATTACTAAATATTACTGTGGGAGTGGTAACAATCAGAGTATTACTGAGTAGGAGCTTCAAGATTTAGAATATTACAGGGTATTACTGTGGGAGGAGCAAAACTCCCAGTATTACTGAGTATTACTACTGGAGGGGCAGGTATTCTGAGTATTGCTTGTGATAGACAACAGCTAGAGTATTATTGGGTATTAAAGCAGAAGAATAACATTCAGATTATTACTGCAGTAATGTATTAATAAGAATTACTGCTGGGGTGTAGCAGTCAGCGTATTATCGAGTATTGCTGCGGGATTGACAGGTAATAATCTGAGAATTAATGATGGAGGGATAGGCAATGAGTAATATCAATGGAGGTACAGGTAATATTCAGAGTGTTATTGTGGTAATTCTATGCTATAAATATAATAATGCTGGAAATATAAAACAAATATACTGGAAATATGTGTATATATTATAATATACAGGTAGGTAGGTGTAGGTGTAGGTATATATGTATATATATAATTTTTTTGTGTGTGTGAGATATATATATATACTTAGTTTAGTTATGGTGAGTAAAAAAAGTGACAAAAACCCTCCATAGCAAAGCATATAGCAAATGAAAATATAACTGTATGCTCATTTGCATGTCTTAGACAGGTCTGCAACCCCGCCTTTCATCATTATCACCTAGCACACAGCACTTCCACTGCAGCAAGGGATTCTGGGAAATGACATGCAAATGAGCACACAGTGCCACTTTTTGCTTCAAAACCATTTTAAACAAGGTTTCCTATAGGCTTATGCTTGCTGCATGGTCACAGCTTTAAGCACAGCCAGGGTTAAGATGCATAGCCAGTAAACCCACCCAAAGACAGCCGTTTCGACCTTAATGGGTCTCATCAGTGTGGGGTTGGTTACACAGGCTATGAAACAATATATATATCACACACAAAAAATACCGCATCTAAGCCCCAAGATAATAAGATAGTACCCAAAAGCTAGAATGAACTCTTACATTAACAAGGTCTAGCGGTGCTCAGGGATATAAGCAAATAGAAACCACAAGAGAAATTCCCTGAAAGAGCACACGGGTATACCAAGTAAAGTATGAACACGTTTATTAATGTACCATTAAAACTATATAAAGAAATGGTAAAATGAAGGGGGCCTCCTAACCACAAATAACAATGCACTACAGTAGATGGTCAGCAGCAGAGTATTACATATTTAGCCTTGCAGTACTTACATTGTTATTTGTGGTTAGGAGTCCCCCCCCCCCCCCCCGTTTTACCATTTCTTTATATAGTTTTAATGGTACATTAATAAACGTGTTCATACTTGACTTGGTATACCCGTGTGCTCTGCACACACACATACAGTACACCAATATAAATAACAGGCAATCCACTGTCAAAAAAGTGATGGCTTTATGGGTCCGACGTTTCGGTTAACAGCAGAACCTTGTTTAAGGAAGGTTCTGTTGGTAAACAAAACATCGGACCAATAAAGACATCACTTTTTTTTTTTACAGTGGATTGCCTGCTATTTATATTGGTTTATTATACTTGTAATACATACAGTGCACCCACATCGGATTACATGGAGTGTATCAGCCCTATAAGCGTGTTATATATAAATATATATATATAAAATATATATATTTATTGATACGCCATAATATATATATATATATATACACACACACACCCTCCATTAAATGCTTCACTGCGAGAACATCCCCCCTCCACCTTGAGAAGCCGACACCGTAGCTGTTAATTAGCCAGATACTAATTATATGTCAGCAGCTCATTGAGATCCCTCGCCCCAACTCCTCATTTTCCTGATTATTCTGGTACATTAAACATGAAAGATTAATTCAACAAGTCTTTACGCACACAGCTCTGTCACTGAACCTCCATCCTGCACCTCACTCTCTCCCTCTCGTTCTCTCTCCTTCCCCTACCATCCCACTCTCTTCCTTCCCACTATCTCACCACACACACACACACCTCTGCTCTCCCTCTCTCCCTGACCCACTTTCTACCCCCCCTGGCTGTTCTGCACTTGGGGTCTCCGCTCCACTTGCTTCCTGAAGATTACTTGACTCCATCTGCCTGAAGGGGATATAACCTTCCCCCCCCCCCACACACACACTCTCACTCTCACTCTCTCTCTCTCTCTCTCTCCCACACTCCCTCTTCCGCCCCTCCCCCACACTCCCTCTCCCGCCCCTCCCCCACACACCCTCTATCCCACTTCTCCCCCACACCTCCTCTCTCCCACCTCTGCACCACACCTCCTCTCTCCCACCTCTGCACCACACTCCCTCTCCCACCTCTCCCTCACACTCCCTCTCCCCATTACTCCCTTTCCTGTCTCTCCCCCACACTCCCTCTCTCCCCCACACTCCCGCCTCTCCCACCTCCCCCCACACTCCAGCCTCTCCCACTTCCCTCCACACTCCTGCCACTCCCACCTCCCCCCACACTCCAGCCTCTCCCACTTCCCTCCACACTCCTGCCACTCCCACCTCCCCCCACACTTACTCTGTCCCCCACACTCACACTCTCTTGTATCTCTTGCTCTCTCTGCCACTCTCCTTCCTAATCTCTTCCACTCCACTTCTCGCTGTTAACTTTCTCTCTCTTTCCTTAAACTCCCACTTTACACGTTCTCTATATTTACATGGTATCAATGTCTATCTTTGTACCTATGTATCTTTGTATGTATTTGTACCTCTATTTCTGTATCTATCTACAGCTAACATAACACTAGCTGGCGTTTGCCCGCAGAATGAAATTGTGCATTAACACAGCGAATTCAAATCAATGGCCGCTTCTCCCGCTGTATATGTCCTGCTGCAACACACCATCTGCTACATCTGTCTTATCATGTATCTGTCCCTGTGTGTATCTGTATGTCTGTCTACAGTATCTACAGTATCTACAGTATCTATCTATCTCTCTGTATCTATTTATGTCGAATTTGTTCTAACGCGCTACTCACCAAGAAACTTAGTATTAGAGTGCGTGTAGGATCTAAGGGAGGACAGCCACCCCAGACCTACAACCGGGACCTACCGAAAGAAAACATATAGGGGAACGACGGGGAAGACAAACAAAGGGGGGAACATGAATGGGAACAGGAGAACTGGTTGCCAGGATATTAGGGTCTGTTTGCAATGTTTTGTTTAAAATCATACATCTATCTATCATCTCTCTCTGTATATCTCTCTGTCTCTCTCTCTTTCTTTGTATATTATCTGTATATCCTACAGTATCTCGTTCTCTCTATATTGTATATATGTCCTTCTCTCTCTTTTTTTTTCTCGATCACTTGCTCACTTTCCTTCACTGTCTGTCTGTCTGTCTGTCTGTATGTCTGTCTGTATGTCTGTCTGTATGTCTGTCTGTCTGTATGTCTGTCTGTATGTCTGTCTGTATGTCTGTCTGTCTCTCTCTCTCTCTCTCTCTCTCTCTCTCTGGAGGGAGAAGTACTGTAGATGGTGAGATTGCATTTTGTTGGACCAACAGGTAGTTATTAAGTTACAAGCATTGGGTATGGCAGCAGTACCTGATAAAGGACCCTGAGAGGTTTGAAACATCAGTGAGTCTGATCACACTACCTGCTCCTTCTCCATCATTTATTATACTACATTGAAGAAAGGACCAACACGGCCACCCACCCTTCTTTCTCTTCTACCTCTTTGCCTCTCGCTCTCCCCCATTCCTCTGCCTTTCTTTCCTTGCCTCTGCCTGTCTCCTAATCTCTTCTTATTTCTCTCTCTCATTATCATCTCCTCCCTCTGTCTTTCCTACTCTACCTCCTCTGAATTCTGACACATCCTTTCTGACTGTCGCTCTCCCCAATGATCTGACACTTCAGTTTGTGACTTTGGAATAAATGGCTCTAAGCTGCAGTGACAGAGTGACAGCAAACGAGGGACATATATGACATTGCTAAGCTAACAGGACAGCTTCCCGATCACGGCAAGAACACACCACACTGTATAATGTTGCTGAGTTTCTCTCTTTACACTGATAATACACATGCTACACTATATAATGGTGCTGATAATGAACATGCCGCTCTATATAATGATGATGAGTAGCTATGCACTGATAATAAACACAGTGCACTGTATACTGATGATGAGTATCTAAACACTGATAAAAAACATGCTGTGCTGCATACTGATGCTGAGTACGTACAGTATTCATCTCCCCCTGTTAATTTCCTAGAGAAAATCTAATCTAACTTGGTCCCACAGATCATTGCCAGGTCTGCCCTCTTGGTAATTTTATCGGCTACCCCATTTAAGGAAGGCAGGTGTCACTTACCTCTCTCCACTGCTTACTCTCTACACCCTGAGTGTACAGAACACACACTGCAAAACAACAAAGAACTCCTGTTATAAGCATATCCACCTTATAACATCTCATTGCCCTGACATGCCCCTTCCTATAGGGGTATCCCCTATACCAACACCCCCCCCCCCCACAACATACCCCTTACTGTAACAAGAACACCCCAATAAGAAAGACATCCCCTCATAGCCCCAATGTGCCCCTTTTTATGGGAGGAGTCCCTGTAATAAGAACACCCCTCATTATAATAACGTCATCACAACCCTGGTGTGCCCATAACTCCTGATATAATAACATTCAAAATATCTCCTCACAGGTCCAGCATGTCTCTTCCTATGGCAAGAACTCCTGTTATAAGAACAACCCTCATTATAAGAACATGTCTTCATAGCCTCAGCAGGTCCCTTCCTATGGAAGGAGCCCCTGTTGTGTTGGAGTGAGGTTAGGTTTGCTGAGCTCCCTCAGGGCCTCTTGCCCTGTAAGAGATGGGGCAGTAAGCTCAGGAAAGTCCCACGATGTTGGAGGGATGGACGGCCTCAGTTTGGACTATTTGCAGCAAATCAGAAAGTTGAAAGACGACAAGTTTAAGAGACACCTGAGTGAGGAATCAGGCCAACTCAAAGCCAGGTATGAGAGTGTGGTAAAGGAAAATCAGCAAAGAGAGATATAGGATCAGCAAAGAGCAGGATATAGAGACAGAGGATGGAGAGGCAAGTCCACTCCAAGAGCTGGAGAGATATACTAAGCCTAGCGAGATGTGTGCGTGAAGAACAGAGATGAAGAAGCAGATGTGGGAGAGAAACTAGAGCCGGAGAGAGAAATCCCACAGACTCTGAGCTGTGGAGGAGTTAATACAAGCAGAAGAGGCTCTCAGACATTGTACACAGAATACTAGCCAACCGACAGAGAGGTACATCACAAAGAGCACTGCTACATCAGTCACAGAAAGGCACAGGGACTGGTAGAAAATCCTGTCTACTGCAACAAACAGAATGCAGAGAAGAGTAGTGCACAGCCCAAAAAAGCCAAAGTCTTTGTACTAGGTCTATTATTCAAAAACATTGGGGAATACTTTGTATGAATCCGGTCCTGCATATATATGTAGAACCGGGCCCTACATTTGTTTACAGGAGGGCAAAAACTATTGCCACATATATTTCACCTAGTGACATTTCTGCCCCAATGATTGAAAACGTACCTTTTTCAACTAAAGGTTCATTTCAATGTGAGGCATGTACTGTATTGCATGTAAAGACGTGAAACTGTCCACGACTTTTTCTTCCGGCACACCTCAAAATAAAAAAATGTAAGATAAATAATTTTATTAATTGCAAAACTCAGTTTGTAATTTATTTATTAATTTGTGGGTAGATCCCTAAAAAAAATCAAATCCTTGAACATCTAAGGTTAATTAGAATTAAAGATCTGAACCACCCGGTTTCAAAACACTTTACTGAATGTAAATATGGTGGGGACAAGAATTTTTGTTTCTTAGGGATAGAACAGGTCCAAAAGAAAGCAAGAGGTGGGGATCATGTTAAGCTATTAGGCCGCAGGGAAGCGTCCTGGATTTTCACCTTAGGGACTCTCTTCCCTGTATAAATGAATGTGGAGTGGAATTTTGGTCATTTTTTGGAATACCAACCTCCTATTTTTGTAAATTTATCTTTACAGTTATTAATTTATTAAAATTAATCATTTTATATATTTTTTGGACCCTTCACATGTGTTTTCAATACTGCTTCAATTCAGTTTGCATTGACTTTTGTCATAATTTATTTAATATGGATATAAATATTGTGTGTGTGTGTATATATATATATATATATATATATATATATATATATATATATATATGTATATAAGCACACATATATGTGTGTATGTATTTTGTATATACATAGAAACATTATTTATTAATATTTATTTTTCATTATGATATTTGAGTTAGTTGTTTTTTGATCTCTTTTTTTATTTGACATTATTTCTTATTTTTGTTTTCATTTATTTATTATTTTTCATAAGTGTATTTCTTATTTTTTTTTAATATATTTATTAGTATATTTTGTTGATATGGGTATATATTTATTTTGTGAGTTAAATTTCAGTCATATTTTGTAATCCTTAATTATGGTTTTTTTTGTTTTCTTCAGTTATATAATATCGATTTATTTATATATTCCTTCAAATTATATTTATAATAAGTGAGTCATTGGAGATTTAGCTTGAGGTGTATTTGTTTTTATATGTTATTTTCTCATTCCAATTTGTTTTTATCTGTTGTACTAATTATGTATTGTTGTCTTATGTTTGTAGTCTCTTATGTTTCTGATAATGTGTATATCAGGGGTGTTTTCGCTTGGCTATATAACCTGACTGAAATCGCCTAATAAACAGGAGAGATTTTTGACGCACACTGGTGTCAGACTCAATTATTTCTCCTCCGAGCTGCTCGTACTTTTCCAGGGCTGTAACAGTGGGAAAGGCCTCCGGAGGTGTTCGATCCGATGTACTGGAGACGATCCCTACATATGCTGAAGTAGAGGATTTATTATTAAGAGTTTCTATTCTAAGTATTGTATGCTTTGATATGTATTATTATTATTTGGCAGTCTCATCGGAGTGTTTTCTATAGGGAGTGACAGTTGGCGATGCCTCCTGGGATCGCTCTTGTAGGGGGGAGTGCGCTTCGTCTTCAGTGCTGAACTTGGGCACTCCGGGAGGGATTTTGAGAATTGCCTTGTTGTGTTTGGATCTTTTAGGGCTCCGTTCTTTTTCTTGTGTCCACCGACGGCAGCGCTGACTTCAATGGGCGGTCCGGGACATTGCGTATGCGCAGGATGTTGTACGTTATGACGTCATCGCGCTTTTTGGCGTGAAATGGGAATATTGAGCAGTGGTTTAAAAGACTGCAGGACACAAATATGTTTGACTGCTTGATAAAGTACACACGTACGAAACGCGTAGGAGGTTTGCTCCTCTATGCTTTTGACCTTCCAATAAAGTATTTTTTCATTGTATGGATCCCTCTCCTCCCTCCGTTCTTTGGCTGTGCACTGCTCTTCTCTGCCTTCTGGACTTGAATTTCGATAGATAGGGATGAAGAAGCGCTCAAATGCTAGGTATAATAACCAATGATAGCCAAAGCCAATGTCCAAGTGTAATCCAGAACACAATAATAGTGAGTAAAGTAGCTAGCAATATTAGGTAATAAGCCTCCTGAAGACAGGTAATGGGCAGGAATAACCCCCCACGATCAGTCTCATTGGAGGCAACCCTGTAGCAGTAATAAAGTACTCACGAATCCTTGACTTGGGACTGGCAGGAAGTGCAGCTTCCAGGGTAGTAGATGCAGGAAGTGGAAAGGAGCGCACGATCCAACAGAGACGCGTTGGATTTTAGGTTTATGACCCAATAAAGTTTATATTTTTTTGGTATTGGGTCCTCTCTTTGCTCCGTTGGATCGTGCGCTCCTTTCCACTTCCTGGACTTGAATTTCGGCAGTTGCACGTCGTTTCCAGCTCTGGAAGTGGGTGATTGTGAGTACTAATGTGTCTACTGAATTTGACAATCCCAATGAAATAGATGGTGTGTGATTTTTTTGCATACCACCTGTTTTCAGGGACTACTTGTCATGAAGCTATTCATGGATATACTAATTTCTATTTATATATATGGTTATGGATTCACCCTTCCTTTTGTCAGTCTGGATGTAAGTCATAATATTTTGCCCTGTGCTTGAGCACTCTTTCCACGCCATACATCTACTGCAACAAACAGTCAGAAAGAGAGAGAAGAGCACAGTGAGCTGCCAAGACTCACAGCAGCATTACAGAATGTCATTTTAGTTGATTCTATATTTGTGTGATTAATATGTATTGTAATTCTGTTTAATGTCTCCAAAAAATAGGGGGAGTGGATCCCTGATATAACCCGCCCCCTATACAAGTACATGCCCTATACTGAATGCTACTCACTGGGGTCTGACTTTGAGAATGTGTCTTTATCCAGCAGGTGCCTGAAAATAAACAGATACAAGATATTACACACAATGCTGTCACTACACCTCAATCCTGCACCCTGTGCTATACCAGCAGTGACCCCACACACACATGGCTCTGTCATTGTGCCGCATCCTGCCCTTCAATTTTATTGCTAAAAGACAGGCAACATGTGTGCAATACAAAAACACACGTTGTACAAAAGCCAAATATTACATATTATACAAGGGAGAAAAGTACACAAATCCAATGCAATTTTTCAAATACAGTATTCACATTTTCCCACAGTTTTTACCACTCTTTCTGTTCTCTTCTGCTTTCCGCTCTCTGTTTGTGCCCTCTGATCTGAGTAACCATCGTCTGTAGTGTTTCCTCGTCACCAATGTCTTTCTTTTTTACTGACTAATACCTCTGATCTCCAAAGCTTGTGTAATATGGGGGCATTTATCACCCTCAGGGTGCTGGCATTAACTCTCAGATACTTAGAAGCAAAACCAAATACTATCTCTGCGTATGTCTGTGCATGTAAATGTTTTATTCCAAGTTTCTGTACGACTTTCTCCCAAACAGCCTGTGAGAAGCTACAATCCTGTATAAGGTGTTCTACTGCCTCCAGTTGTCCAGCACACCTCTCCCTCGGCCAGTCCCTAGGCCTGTGATTCTGGTGTTTTAAGTTTGTCCTGACATACTGTAGGTCTTCCCATGACTGGTCAACCACAAAACATCTCATTTTACAAGGGATTTGCTTCACTCTAAAAATCCCCAGTGCCTCCTGAGCTCTGACTGACGGACAATGGAAAAACCGCAACTGCAGCTAAGAAAAGTACTTACTTAAAAGTACTTACTGTACGATCATTTTATATTACACTTTCCTGGGAGTGTTTATTAGCTCTTTCGCAGTTAAATTCCAACCTCTTATTTGTTTAATAACTTTCCTCATATAAACTGTAGGATTAGACCTTTTGGTTATTATTGTTCTTACCGGGCCCCCTGTGAACCAGTCTCTTAGAGCCCAAAACCTCTTTTTTTTAGCATTGATGGCCACAAGAGAGCATCTTTGTTGTCGACTACGGGAACTATATTCTGGCATAGAAATTGTAGACCAAAAAACAAAGTCTGCATTCACCAGGCTTTTACCCCCTTGTTAAACTCCTAAGTAAACAATGTTTTTTTAAATTGGATTAAGGCAATTACCCCCAAATAACTGAAAGAACATATTGATTACCTGTAACATAATTCTCTCCGTTGGTGGAAAAACTACACTGACATAAACAAAAAGTGGTAATGAAAAGGCTTCTAAGATTCGTACTCTATTTTCAAAGATAATTTTCGACCTTTCCAGGTACAAACGTCCAGCTTCAGCTGCCAGTTTTGCTCACTCAAGTTCTCTTTCCAAAAAAAACCCAAAATATTAATGTTGTTTTGTGATTCAGAAAATCCGTCAGCTAACTGGAAATCAGGGTCAGGAGACCCTGCCCAATAGCAGACAGGTGTTTCATGGTTTACCCTGGAGTTTGACACCGCTCCAGATTCATTCATTAAAGTTCTCACTTCTTTCACTTCCTCAGGATTGGTGACAAATATTGTAACATCGTCTGCATAAGCAAGACATTGTATTTTTTCTTGAGAAAGTACTGCTATCCAAAAAGCTTTTATGTTTGTATTCCCCTCCAAAAGTCTTAGAAAAGGATCTATCGCAAAAACATATAACAGGGACTTAAAGGTCATCTGACGCCAGATTTTACATTAAACCGCTCTCTGTGCCACTATTGGGATTTCTGATGCTCCATTATACAAAGTCTTAACCCACATTATAAACTTATTGGGAATCCCATAGCTTTTTAGAACAGAAAATAAAAGAGTATGATTTGCTCTATCAAATGCTTTGCTTTGATCTTTAATTCATACAGAGCCCTTCATAAAGACCATTCTACTGAACTCAAAGATTTCTCTTACCGATAACAGGTTATTAAATATCTGTCTCCCTTTCACTGCACAGCCCTGTCGCTCACTAATCAGTGTATCTGACACACAACTTAACCTTATAAACAAAATCTTAGCTAAAATCTTGCAGTCAATGTCTAATAACGATATGGGTCTCCAATTCTTTAAATCATGTTCACTACCCTTTTATATAATAATACTAATAAGGATTCCTGCTGGGAGACTCCTAGTTCTTGGTAAACTAAAGTGGAATTGTAAATCTGATCTAGGAGCGGCGCTAACATATCCTTGGAGCATTTGTAAAACTCTTCAGCTAGTCCATCTGATCCAGGAGTTTTCTTTAATTGTAAAGATGCTATAGCATCATCCACCTCGGAGTTACTGATGGGTCTTATAAGGGCTTCTGTCTCTTCATTATCAAGGGTTAGTAATCTTAAACGATTTAAAAACGTCCCTTTCTCCCTCAGTGCGGGGTCTTCTGATGTATATAAATCACTGTCGAATCTTGAGACTAGTGGTCTCTAGTAAGAGGTGGTCAGTAAATGCCATTGGCTTTAAACCAATGGTACTAATTTCAATAGCACTTGTCACATAAGTTCTATCTATACAACTACTGTATTCCCCCCTACTATAGCTAAACCCAGGCTTGTCTGGAAAGATAGGGGCTCATTCTAGTAGCTTCTATAAAATCACTGCCAAAATGAACGGTTAGGCACGACCCTACCTCACGGCCTGACATTTGCGTACCTTTATATCGCAGGCTCACCACATTAATCTGCTTGGCTGGGGGCTTGGAAACTTGGGTAACTGGTAAACTTTGGTCCAGTCCCGGCACCTCTCCATACGGACCCCTTGTTGTGCCCGCATTTCTGCTCTCCTCAGCTTCTCTCCAGCTTCTCCTGGAACGCTTCTTTGTTCTGCACCATCTGTGGCTGGTAGTGACCTCCCCAATCCTCCACTGCTGCCGCCGGCTGCTCCATCCATGTAGGAATCTGCTCTGTAATGTTCTCACTGCCCCTCACATCATTTATGCATGGGGCCTTTGCTGTATTACTGCCCCCAGTGGTTACTCCGTCTGTGCCTGGAGCTGGTCTCTGTGCAGTATTGCTGCCCCCAGTGGTCGCACTATCTGTGCCTGGAGCTGGTCTCTGTGCAGTATTGCTGCCCCCAGTGGTCGCACTATCTGTGCCTGGAGCTGGTCTCTGTGCAGTATTGCTGCCCCCAGTGGTCGCACTATCTGTGCCTGGAGCTGGTTTCTGTGCCGTGTTAATGCCCCAGTAGATGATTCCTCTGTATTTGGGTTTTGTCTCTTTATACATTTCTCAGGAGGCTCAAACTCTGTAACTAGGGTTTCCGTCTTTGTTTTTTTTCTTCCCCCCTGGGGATGGTCTATGTGCAGTGTTACTGCCCTCAGTGGTTTCCCCTTTGTATAGCAGGGACTTGTTCTCTCACTCCCTCGCCACTCCCAGCAGTCACACAGACTATACAGATTTGTCTGTTTTGCAGTTTCAGTGCTACAGACATTCTCACCTCTTCTTCTGGTTATACTGTCTGGGTAGGTTACTGCTTTATGAGAGCTCCCCTCAGCATTTTCTCCATGTCCTGGAGAGATTTCCCTCCTTCAATTAGTTTCTCCCCTCTGTACAGTCTGTGCTGGACTCCCTAAGGCTGCACACTTAACAGCTCCCTTTACTCCGTCCTGTGCTCTGTGCACAGATTGTGCTCTCCTAGTGCTGTTTGCTGGCTCCTGTGCAGGGTTCACAGTGTTTGCAGCACACAGGCAGTTTATAACATTGCTGACTACAAGACAGGATATGAACCTGCAGGGCAGAGGTGGGGAATAGTACACCGACCTTGGCTTGGGATCTGAGGCCTGAGATGCAGGGGTAGTCAAGGCCAATTCTGAGGTTGAGGCAGGCAGCAGGCAGGGGTGTCCAGGTCCAGGCAGAAGTCAAGCACAAGCAGGTAAACACAGAGGCAAAGACAGGTCTCAAGCAGAACGAGGTACAGAATACTTTGCACGAGCAGTGACAGGGAGCAACTGCCTGCCATTTAAAGACATAGGAGGTAGTTATCACTGCTCAACCTTAATATTCAACAATATTATAGAAAGCATGGCGGTGCATGGGGAATGAGAAACATATTTTTTACAGGTGACCCAGAATGATCACAGAAAAGATTCCCACCAATTTGCACCTAAATTACCAAAAACAGTATGAAGGGAACAAGTTGGTCCCAACATCCATATAATGCAAGAAACCAGGAGGTTAAAAAAACAAAAATATTTTTTTTAATTAATCTATGCTAACTCTTCTAGATGAAACAAAAGTGTATTTTTATATTTTGTGTATTTATAATAAAATTATTTAAAAAAGAAAGCACTAGAGTATGCCTATTTGTTGCACTCTTCTATAACTGCAAGTATATGCATAAAGTGATTGTGTGTTTATTCACAACACATGTGAGCAAGGCTAATTCTCAAGTCAGTGTGGAGTCTATAATTAGTGACTCCTCTCAGAAATCAGGTAAGTATTAGATGTAAAATACACACATAATATACTCTATGAAAGTTGGAATGTATACAAAGTATAACCATAGATACCAGATTTATGTAACATTGTAGACCTGAAATGTGACCATTAGCAGCAACACAGATACAATTGTAACTGTCATTCCCCAAATATATATTTACAATTACATAGGCTGTGTCTGCATCTAATGAGTAGTTTCAACTGCCATACAAGGGGTTAATATCCCCATTGCTTGTAAATTACTTTATTACGAGCTTAATCAGAGTATGCTGGATGTATGCATACTGTTGGAGAATGACCAGATAGTAATATGGTTAATACAACCGTTTAACAGCATCTGTTTGCAAGTGACTCTTGCCCGGTATACTCCCTCACTGCTCCAAACACGGCTGACGTCATCAGTGAGTGCGTCGTCCATTTAAAGGCCAGAAGCAGCTGCTGGCAATGAGGGCCAGAGAGAGTCTGACCTCCTATCAGGAAGTGAGGAGCAGGAATTGCCAGGAAGCAAGATGGCCATGGTAGCTTCAGTGACGGTGAGAGGTCTCTTACTGTCAGCAGCCATCTTAGGTATCCGGACAGATCGCTTATAGTATCCCCCCTGCAGGGTCGAACTCCAGGGCAACCAGATCCTGGTTATCTGGACGTCCACAGTGGGGGAGGTCGGGATGTATCTGGACGAGTTCTTGGGAAAGGTTGAGGTGTACTCTGGGTAACTGGGGCTGGCTTGGCTGTGTCTATGGCAGGTCAGGGAGTAACTGGGACTTGTCGGGCTGTAATTCGGACTGGTGGGGTTGTAGCTGGGACTGGTGGGGTGGGTTGTGGAGTTACTGGGAATAGTCGGGCTGTAACTAGGACTGGTGAGGCTGTGACTGGGGGAGGTCGGGGAGTTACTGGGACTGGTGGGGTTGTAACTGGGACGGGTGGGGTGGGTCAAGGAGTAACTGAGACTGGTCGGGCTGTAACTAGGACTAGTGGGGCTGTGGCTGGGAGAGGTCGGGGAGTAACTGGGACTGGTCGGCTGTAACTGGGACTGGTGAGGCTGTGGTTGGGAGACATCAGGGAATAAATGGCACTGGTTGGGCTATAACTGGGACTGGTGGGGCTGTGGCTGGGGGACGTTGGAGAGGAGGAGGTGGGAGAGGTGGACAACTTGGCCTGGGGGATTTCTGGATGTGTTGGAGCATGGTAATGGCAGACACGATGTTAGCAGGAGTAAAGATGGGAACCTCATCCGTAGAGTCTATGTCGTCCATGGACAACTGGCAGAATAGGGCATCTGCCTTCACCTTGGATCCTGGGCGATTTGAGCCCCCAACAGGATGACAGGGTGGAAGGCATTTCCCATCGCAGGCAGACCCCCAAGTTAGTATCAGTCTTGAGGTCCAGTCAATCCGGGGGTTATGAATGCGTAGCCAAGGATGCCCCAGGATGACATCGATGGTTGGGGAATGGATAACATCCAGCTGAAGAACCTTGTGGTACAAATCACCGACCGTAACTTTGAGCTGAGTCATCTCTTGCAAAACGACCCCAGATCCCAACGGTCTACAAACAATAGGGGAAATACCCAAGGGCAAGTCCTTCCTCTGGAGAAGAATATTGACTCGCTGAATGAAGGCTTTATCCACGAACATACCAGTGGCTCCAGAATCCACAAAGGTCTTGGTAGTAACCGAATGGTTCTGCCAAAATAAACAGATGGGGATCATCAGGCGACTGGAAGATGGGGATATGGCACATATGCCCAGAGGCAACTCTCCTGTTTGTGCTGGGCACTGGCCGTCTCCCAATTTCTTAGGACAGACACGTACCATATGGCCTTTCTCGCCAAAGTAGAGGCACAATCCCAAGGAGTGACGGTGTTGCTTCTCCCATTCCGTGAGACACATACTGCCCAACTGCATGGGCTCTGCCGATTCTTCTGAGGCATCATTAGGAGGAACCTCAAGTGGTGGGACCAACGGAAGACCATACCCTGTGATAACGGCCCTGCTCCTGAAGTCTCTCCCTCATCTGAAGATCGAGGGAAATGCAAAGGGTGAACAGACCATCTAGATCAGTGGGAATGTCCCTGTTAGTTAATTCATCCTTCAGTCTCTCCTCAATGCCTTGATGGAAAGCAGACTTCAGGGCCTCCTCGTTCCAATCGGTCTCTGCTGCCAGGGTCCTAAACTCAATCGCATATTGTCCCATGGTGCGGGGGCCTGATTTAATCTGCAGGAGTGCAGATTCGGCAGAAGCCACATGACCGTGGGAATCAAAGATCGTCCAGAAGGTCTGGGTGGCCAGGTCCAGGCAGAAGTCAAGCACATGCAGGTAAACACAGAGGCAAAGACAGGGCTCAAGCAGAACGAGGTACAGAGTACTTTGCATGAGCACTGACAGGGAGCAACTGCCTGCTATTTAAAGGCCAGAAGCAGCTGCTGGCAATGAAGGCCAGAGAGAGGCTGACTTCCTGTCAGGAAGTGAGGAGCAGAAATTGTCAGGAAGCAAGATGGCCACGGTAGCTTCAGTGAGGGTGAGAGGTCACTTCCTGTTGGCAGCCATCGTAGGTATCCAAACAGATCCCTTATACTGTTCTCTGATAGTGCTAGCTCTGTAAGTGTTTGCAGCACATAGGCCGCTCTCTGCTAGTGCCAGCTCTGCAGTGTTAGCAGCACTCAGGCCGATCTCTGATAGTGTGGTCTCACTAATTACAATGTGCGTACCTGGAACTCCATGCTCATGTCTGTGAGCTGCTGTTACCTGCTTCTCTCTCTGCTCAGACTCAGTGTCTGCTCTGCTGGTCTCAAGGGGCTGTGTGTGGGAGACCCACCATGTATTCCAGCTAATGCTCCCTGGGGAGTAATCTCTGACCCTCAGGACACAACAGGGATTACATATTCTGTTATCTTTCCTCTCTCTGGTAGAGCTCTGGGCTTCTCTCTAGAGAGCTGCTCAGCCCCTGTGCCTGGGAATTGAGACTCTCAGAGCTACCTCACCTGGAGACATACATGTGCCTTCCTCTGACTCACTGCTCATGTTGTCATCCAGTTTCCTCGCTCTGCTCTCCGCTGACTTTCTCTTCTGTTTCCTTATTTTACTTATCAATGTCTGCAGTTTCTTCTCTTTCTCAGGAAACTAACTTTCCTTTAGCTGCACTTCTCAGCAGCCTTGTGTTAATGCAGATCAGACCTGAGACTAACCATGAGAGAAAGGAAGAAGGACCTACGGCAGAGACAGAGAGGCATGGAGGACGGGGGAAAGGGCATCAGAGGGAGACAAAGAGGGGAAGGAAGGGGAGACAGGGAGAGGAAGGGGGAGACAGAGATGGGAATGGGGAGGAGACAGAGAGGGAAGGGGAGAGAGACAGAGAGGGGAAGCAGACAGAGAGGGCGAGAGGTGGACAGAGGCGGGAGGAGAGAGACAGAGAGGCAGGGGGAGACAGACATAGGGGCAGGGGAGACTGAAAAATAGGGTGGCAGGAGGGACAGAGAGAGACAGAACGTCAGGGACAGACAGAGACGGGGTGGCAGAGTTTCTGTTAAAGGGGTTAATCATGGTCCCTAAGGACATGATACCTGTGTCTGTATGTGCACGCTATCTGATAGCTATGTATGTTATAGATAGAAGAGCCACTTTAAAGATAGCTGTGCATGTTATAGAGAGAGGCGCATAATTAGAAATTCCTATGCATCTGATGTAGCCAAGTCCCCTACCCTGCTCCGGGGCGGGGAACTGGTCAGCTGCTCGGCGGGACCCCACGCGATCAGGTAGAAGTGGCGGCGGCCATTGCAGAGGTGGGGCGCATGCGCAGTGGCAAGCGTCGGCCATCTTGGATGGCCTGAAAAAGGCTTTGAGAACTACAGGGCCCATAATGCCTCGTGGGAATAGTGTGGCGGCCATCTTGAACAGGCTCAGCATAGCCTGTAGAGGGACTACATTTTCCAGAGACCTCGGGGGGAGAGGGATTAACACATGGGACTGTACCAGCCAATTGGTGTCAGGTAGGGGATAGAAACAGGATATCCTCAGGGACAGTAGCCAGCGTGCTCAGTCAGACAGAGGGTGGCAAGAGGGTAGGTAGTGTCCAGGAAGCAGTGCCTCCTGGACTAGGCCTAGTGTTGCCCCTTAGGCCCCAGCTAGGCCCTGAGTCACCCGAGCTGAGTGTTGCAGGAAAGGCCACAGGTAGGGACGCTTCCCCTTTAGTGACATAGCAGTGTTATTGCACCGGTGACCGGATGGCAACACTGTGCTCTGTGGTTGGGGACCAGGCCACAGGCCATATAGACATTCAGGTGAGACCCTCCAGCTGGACCTCACCCCACGAGGCGGATCAAGATCGTAAGGAGTGAGAGGATTTATGTTGGAGGCCCCGCGGTGTGGGACCTGACTGTTCCTTATGTGACAGGAAGTACAGAAGTGCCCAGGAAGGTATACGTGCACCAACGGTTCACAGGGGTAGCGCTACCTCACACTTGGGTGGGACTGACTGGGAAGGACACCAGGGGTATTGGCTGTATACTGTGGATACAGGAGTACTATTATTAAATGTGGTTGATATATGTTAACATGTGTACAGTAAAGATAGTTAAATACATTGTTTGTGTATTATTCCTTACTGTGTATTGGTTCCTGTGTCGGGTTATCCAGCCCATGCTGGGATCACTCATAAGTGGAAGTAGTGCTGCACGCGTGGAGAATGAGCTCACCCCAGGGTCCCATAGACAGAGGCTTAGGCCTCCTGTGAGCAACAGGTACAGCAGCACGCGTAGTCCCCATAGTCATAGGGAAAGGGGGCTACACTTATATATAGAAAGAAGCAGAATGAGATAACTATGTATCTTATAGACAGAAGCAGCGTTAGTGAAGATAGCTGTATATCTAGTAGCAGGTCCAAGATAGATGCGAATGGTATAGAGAGAGAGGAGCAGGGTTAATAGCAGGGAGCAGTGTCTGGTTCTGTCTCTTTAAGAACAGGAAGTGAATCTTAATCTGATAAATATGGCTTTCTCATCAGGGGGAACAACCCCTCCCCACCATTCTGGGGATTTCTAGGACTGGACAGGGATACAGAGCCTGGCACCCCTAGGATTGGAGATGGGTACAGATAGGGTGACCAGATGTCCTGGTTTAGCCGGGACAGTCCAGTTTTTTTAATGTCTGTCCCGGCTTCCCGACATTCTTTAAAATGTCCCGTTTTTTTTGTGGTTTTCCCGGTTTTGACCATCAGAGCAGGGGGGCCGCAGAGAGCAGAGAATGCAGGGAGGAGAGCAGGGGGGCAGCAGAGAGCTGAGAATTCTGGCAGAGAGGAGAGCTGAGGCCGGGTCTGAGTTGCGGAGCCCCAGCAGTGAGTCCCGGAAATGTCAGTGAGAATTTCCAGTGTCTGCTGCCAGGGCTCAAGATGACTTCCCCCCACCCATGCAGGTAGGGTTCAGAATGGGACACACACACTCTTTCACGCAATGTGCGGGGGAGAGACACACAGCATGGGGAGAGAAACACAGAGGCACAGCATGGGGAGAGAGAGACACACACACAGCATGGGGAGAGAGAGACACACACACAGCATGGGGGGGAGAGACACACACAGCATGGGGAGAGAGAGACACAGACATGTGAGATAAATGCTGCACACCAAAAATAAAGTATAACCAAATATACAATTACCGGTGCTCCTCTGCTTGAACGATAGCCTGTTGTCAATCCAATGCATGTGGTAGCAGAAGGAACACAGGGCACAACAGATTTGATATAACTAAACTCATTTATTGAGCGAAACATAACGTTTTGACCTTAGCGGTCTTTATCAAGTGACATAGTGGCATAGTGCCACTATGTCACTTGATAAAGACCGCTAAGGTTGAAACGTTGTGTTTGGCTCAATAAATGAGTTTAGTTATCTTAAATCCGTTGTGCCCTGTGTTCCTTCTGCTACGAGAGAGAGAGAGACACACACAGCATGGAGGGAGAGAGACAAACACACAGCATAGGGAGAGAGATACACACAACATGGGGAGTGAGACACACACACATACAGCATGGGGAGAGGCAGATACAGCATGGTGAGAGAGACACACATACAGCATGGGAAGAGAGGCACAGACAGCATGGGGAGAGAGACACAGAGACAGCATGGGGAGAGAGACACAGCATGGGGAGAGAGACATGGAGACACAGCATGGGGAGAGAGACAGAGGCACAGAATGGGGAGAGAGACACAGAGGCACAGCATGGTGAGAGACACACAGAAATAGCATGGGGAGAGAGACAGAGGCACAGCATGAGGAGAGAGACACAGAGACAGCATGGGCAGAGAGACACAGTGGCACAGCATGGGGAGAGAGACAGATCATGGGGAGAGAGGCACAGCATGGGGAGAGAGACACAGAGGCACAGCATGGGGAGAGAAGCATAGAGACACAGCATGGGGAGAGAGACACAGAGACAGCATGGGGAGAGACACAGAGACAGCATGGGGAGAGAGACACCGAGACAGCATGGGGAGAGAGACACAGCATGGGGAGAGAGACACAGCATGGGGAGAGAGACACAGCATGGGGAGAGAGTCACAGAGACACAGCATGGGGAGAGAGAGACACAGAGGCACAGCATGGGGAGAGAGAGACATCATGGGGAGAGAGGCACAGCATGGGGAGAGAGACACAGAGGCACAGCATTGGGAGAGAGGCACAGAGACACAGCATGGGGAGAGAGACACAGAGATAGCATGGGGAGAGAGACAGAGACAGCATGGGGGGAGAGACAGAGAAACAGAATGGGGAGAGAGACACAGAGGCACAGCATGGTGAGAGAGGCACAGAGACAAAGCATGGGGAGAGAGACAGCATGGGGAGAGAGACAGAGACAGCATGGGCAGAGAGACACAGAGGCACAGCATGGGGAGAGAGACACATCATGGGGAGAGAGGCACAGCATGGGGAGAGAGACACATCATGGGGAGAGAGACACAGAGGCACAGCATGGGGAGTGAGGCACCGAGACACAGCATGGGGAGAGAGACACAGAGACACGGCATGGGGAGAGAGACACAGAGACAGAATGGGGAGAGAGGCACAGCATGGGGAGAGAGACACAGCATGGGGAGAGAGCCACAGAGACACAGCATGGGGAGAGAGAGAGAGAGCATGGGGAGAGAGAGACACAGAGGCACAGCATGGGGAGAGAGGCACAGCATGGGGAGAGAGACACAGAGGCACAGCATGGGGAGAGAGGCACAGAGACACAGCATGGGGTGAGAGACACAGAGACAGCATGGGGAGAGAGACACAGAGACAGCATGGGGAGAGAGACACAGAGGCACAGCATGGAGAGAGAGACACACAGAGACACAGCATGGGGAGAGAGAAACACAGAGACAAAGCATGGGGGGAGAGACACGCACACAGCATGGGGAGAGAGAGAGAGACACAGCATAGAGAGAGAAAGACACAGCATTGGGAGAGAGAGACACACAGCATGGGGAGAGAGAGACACACACAGCATGGGGAGAGAGAGACACAGAGAATGGGGGGGAGAGAGAGACAATGAATGGAGGAGAGAGAGAGACAAAGAATGGGGGAGAGAGAGAAAGAATGGGGGGAGGGAGAGAATGGTGGGAGAGAGAGAGGGAGAGAATGAGGGGGGGGAGACACAGAGAATAGAGGAGAGGCAGACAGAGACAGAGAATGGGGGGGGGAGAGAGAGAGACGGAGAATGGGGAAGAGAGACTGAGAATGGGGGGTGGGATAGAGCCAGAGAATGGGGGAGAGAGAGACAGAGAATGGAGGAGTGAGAGAGAGACAGAGAATGGAGGAGAGAGACAGAGAATGGAGGAGAGAGACAGAGAATGGGGGGGGAGAGAGAATGGAGGGGGAGAGGGAGAGAGATTGGAGGGATTGGGGGAGTGAGAATGGGGTGTGTGTGAGAGAAAGGGGGACAGAGCGGGCGGAGAGACATAAAGGAGAAGGGGCGCAGTTGGTGATGTCATTTGTTTTATAAAAAATTTTTTCATGTGTCTCGGTTTTTACTTTTGTAAATCTGGTCACCCTAGGTACAGAGCCTGGTACCTCTAAGGCAGGCACATGAGTACAGAGCCTTGCCCCCCTAGGACTGGAGAGGAGTTGATTCTTGCACCTCTAGGGCTGGCACATGGCTACAGAGCCTGACACCTCTAAAACTGGGGCATGGATACAGAATCTGGCACCGGGGGAATATATGACTTGGGATATCTAGAGCTTTCAAAGTGATTCAGAACCTAACACCTCTAGGACTGGCACACGGTATACAGAGCCTAGCACCTCTAGTGCTATTATCTGCTATTCCTGTCCCTGGCAGTAAAGGGGTTAATAAGTGGTAGTGCTGCTCTCTCTGCAATTTGCTCTGGTCAGCACAATCTTGCGCTGGGGGGGGGGGGGCTCATTAAGTTTTTATTATCCCACATTATCCTGAATCCACTTAACCACAAGAAGCAAATCAGAGGGGTGAGCCCAGGAACAGCAGAGAGAGCTACAGGACAGAATGGAGATGCAGTGATACAGTAGCTCCGTGTGTATGGGATCACTACAGGAAAGCAGAGGAGCTCTATATATACACACATTTCCTGGCACATTCCATATTCATTTGTTTCATAATACAGTCTGTAGCTACAACATGCAGAATCTCTGCCACCAGAAAACTCTCACAAATCTCTCTCTCTCTCGATATAGGGAGAAGTGTTGACCATCTATATACAGATATAGGGAGAAGAGCGGACAATCTATATACAGATACAGGGAGAGGAGCTGACAGACTATATACAGATACAGGGAGAGGAGCTGACAGACTATATACAGATACAGGGAGAGGAGCTGACAGTCTATATACAGACACAGGGAGAGGGGTTGAGAATCTATATGCAGATACAGGGAGAAGAGCTGACAGTCTATATACAGACACAGGGAGAGGAGCTGACAGTCTATATACAGATACAGGGAGAGGAGCTGACAGTCTATATACAGACACAGGGAGAGGAGCTGACAGTCTATATACAGATACAGGGAGAGGAGCTGACAGACTATATACAGATACAGGGAGAGGAGCTGACAGTCTATATACAGACACAGGGAGAGGGGTTGAGAATCTATATGCAGATACAGGGAGAAGAGCTGACAATCTATATTCAGGGACAGGGAGAAGAGCTGATAATCTATATACAGGGACAGGAAGAAGAGATGGCAGTCTATATACAGATAAAGGGAGAAGAGCTGACAATTATACACAGGTACATAGAGGAGATCTGGTCATTGATATATAGATACAGTCAGAGGGGGTCTTCCCTCAGGAGCTCACACTCACCTGCAGGACACAGTCAGTTCCACTCTAGTGGCCGGAATGTCCCCGCACACGGGGTCAGAATCTGATGATTCCTCCATGTCTTGCAGTCTGTCCATCTGCTCCTCCACACTGACCCAAGCCTCCCTCACTCTCACTCCTCTCTCCCTCTCACCACTTGCTCTCCCTGTTGAATATTTGCCTCTTTCTTTCTTCCATTCCCTTCTTTCTTAGTATCCCTCCTTCCCCTTCTCACCCCCCTCTCTCTGCCTTATCTCCTTTTGCCTATGTCTCTCTCTCCCCCTTTCTTCCTACATATAGCTCCTTCTCTCAATGTATTTCTCTCTGCTCCCCTTTCTTTATTGGTATCTCTCTTTTCCTCCTGTTACACTCCTGTTTTTCTGTATCTCTCTCTCTCTCTCTCTCTCTCTCTCTCTCTCTCTCTCTCTCTCTCTCTCTCTCTCTCTCTCTCTCTCTCTCTCTCTCTCTCTCTCTCTCTCTCTCTCTCTCTCTCTCTCTCTCTCTCTCTCTCTCTCTCTCTCCCTCTCTCTCGTATGTAATATACTCCTCTCGTTATCTTTATTTATCTGTACTGTATATCTCTGTATCTGTCTATCCCTCTGTATATCTGTTACTCCCTCTCTCCTCTTCTCTCGGTGTGTACTGTATCTCCCTCTCCCTGTGTATATCTCTACCTCTGTATAATTATATCCCCTTCAACCTGTATCTCTCTCTCCCCCTCCCTTTCCCTAGCCCTCTTTCTGTGTATCTCTCCCTCTCTCTATCCCTCCCTCTCTAGCCAGCCCTCCCTTTATCTCTCTCACTCTCTCCCCTCCCTCCCCTCCCTCTCTCTCTTTCCCTCTCCCCCTGTCTCAGTGGGAGCAGTAACCTAATCACAGTGAAGCAGACACAGACTATAGCAGTGAAGGGGGGGGGGGGGCTCAGAGATTTGGGGGAGATCCCCCCCACAGAGCATCCTGCAGCTTCTCTCACACAGATTCAATCTCTCTCTCCATCACCCTTTCCATCAATTTATTCACAATCTCCATCACAGTCTCCATCAAACCATATCAAATTTCAATTCTGTTTCTTTCCCTCTCATTCTCTCCTAATCGTGCTCCTTCTTTCTCTCCCTATTTCACCCCCTCTACTTCTCACTTCCACTCTTTAATTACCCTTCTTGCTCCCCCTCTGTCCCTCTTATCTTGTCTCTTTCCTCATGCATATCCCACCCCCCATCTCTCCCTCGCATGTTCTGTTCCTCTCTTTTTTTTCTCCTTCCACACCTACCTTATCTGTCCTATCTTAATCTCTCTCTCCTCTTTTTTTCCCTATTCCCTGTCTCGTTCACCTCCATCTTTCTGTTTTTATTCTCTTTCTGACCACCCCCTTCTTTTTCTCTACCTCTTCCTTGCCCTTTCTATTTCTTACTCACTTTACTTTTCTCCCTTGTGTCATCTGAATTTACACATGGGAGTTTAAATGCTAGAAAAAAAGGTGGCGGGGAGGGGAGAAGTAGAGAGAGGGGCATTACAGATAATTTCGCAAAGCATCGACCCTTACACATTTTAGTAATTTTATTGGTTTTAGCTATGTAGGGGTTCCACATCCTTAGGAATTTGGACCACGTGTCATTAATATAGCTATTCATGCTTTTCATTTCCATAACATATAATACCAGATTTTTTAATTACCGAAAAGGTGGGGGGAAATCTTGTAATTTCCAAGATCTGGCGATTACACGGCGAGTCGCCGGGCGGATTTGGGAAATCAGTTTATTGATCGCCCTATCTTGGTTCGAGGGAATCATACAGTCTTTGGCTGAGCCACCTGTGCTGAAACAGGGATATCCATAAAAGCTGGCTGGTGGGCGGCCCTTGAGGAATGAGCTTGGAGACACCTGATCTAGAGCTTTGGACTTATTATTATTCATTTTAAACCCAGACCAGTCTCCAAATTGTTGCAGTTTAGACATTAAATTTGGCAGGGATATTAGCGGTTTATTAATTGTTACTAGTATGTCGTCTGCATACAGTGAGACTACCTTCTAATGTGTGATATTGGAGGGCAGTAAGTGAGACTACCGTCAAGTAAGCCTGCCCTCCAATGAGTGAGACTGCCCTCCAATGAGTAAGCCTGCCCTCCAATGAGTGAGACTGCCCTCCAATGAGTAAGACTGCCCTCCAATGAGTAAGACTGCCCTCCAATGAGTGAGACTGCCCTCCAATGAGTGAGACTGCCCTCCAATGAGTAAGCCTGCCCTCCAATGAGTAAGCCTGCCCTCCAATGAGTAAGACTGCCCTCCAATGAGTGAGACTGCCCTCCAATGAGTGAGACTGCCCTCCAATGAGTGAGACTGCCCTCCAATGAGTAAGACTGCCCTCCAATGAGTAAGCCTGCCCTCCAATGAGTAAGACTGCCCTCCAATGAGTAAGACTGCCCTCCAATGAGTAAGCCTGCCCTCCAATGAGTAAGACTGCCCTCCAATGAGTAAGACTGCCCTCCAATGAGTGAGACTGCCCTCCAATGAGTGAGACTGCCCTCCAATGAGTGACAGCCCTCTAATAAGTGAGACTGTCTTTTATTGAGTGAGTGCCCTCTAATAAGTTAGACCAGGGGTGCTCAAACTGGGGGGTGCGGGATTTTGTTGGGGGGGCGCGGCGGTTCCAGCGGTTCCGTGCTCTTCCCCGAGGCTTTTACATTAAATGCCAGGATGTAACAGGGACATATCACTGTTGAAGAGATACTGCCTGGTTAAATGCACACAGACAATCAACCAGACTCCACCTGGCTGATTAGGACTTTTAGAAAAAGCATGGTCTGAGAATCAGGAAGGAGATTCCGTAGCTTACAAGAGATCTGACATAAGGAAAAGGAGGGCTGTGTCCTGAGAGAAAGACAAAAAGGGACCAGACCTCTATGCCTGGACCCTCAAGCAGACACCTACCCAGACACCACTGACCTGAAGGGCCACCTGTGTTAAGGTACTGCTGAGACTTTGGGGTGATATGTGGGTAAGAGGCTTTTCCCCCTAGCCTTTCAGAGAGGGACTGGGGAAGTATGTTAGCCCTTACACAGAGATAGGTGTTTGTTGTTTTATGTATATATTTGTGGTTGCTGTATTGTTTACAGGAACAGGCAATAAAGCCTTATTTTAATTTCACCTTAAAAACGGTCACCATTGTATACATCTGCACACATCTCTTACACAGGGGTCTGCGCGAGGCCTCTGCAACCTCAACTTATCGGGGTTCTGTAGTCTTCTGGCCGCGTCGCCATGGCAACGCAGCATCAAATGACACAGCGGGGTCATGTGACATATGCGTCACCATGGTAATGCGCGTCAAATGCTGCTGCGGGTCACATGACATGACGTTGCATGACCCACGGCGTCATTTGACGCCGGGTCACAGAATGGGGTGCGTGAGCGCTGGGGCTGTCGCACAGGGGTGGGTGCAGCTCCCAAACTTTGCACACCCCTGAGTTAGACTGCCCCCCAATTAGTGAGACTGCCCTTCAGTTAGTGACTGTCCTCCAATGAGTAAGACTGCCTCCCAGTGAGTGAGACTGCCCTCAAGTGGGTGAGACTGCTCTCCAATGAGTGAAAATGTCTTATATTGAGTGTGTTCTCCAATGAGTGAGACTGCCTCCCAGTGAGTGATACTGCCCCATGAGTGCGACTGCCCTCCAATAAGTGAGACTGACCCTCAGTGGATGAGACTACCGCTAATGAGTGAGGCTGCCTTCTCATGAGTGAGGCTGCCTTCTAATGAGTGAGGACTTCAGGGAACAGACATCTTGCTCTGGACTGGCTTGGTGCAAACGGCCCGCTATTTATAGGCCTAGGCCACATGTAGAGAATTTCCAGTCATCATCTTGACTCAGGACGAGATGAGGTAACTGCCTGGATTCGGCCCTGGTAGAGTTGAAGCAACCTAAGATTCCAGCCATCTCAGTTGAGGCCTTTAGGATCCCAGTGATGCTCCAGTACTGATAAGGAATGACCGCAATGGCGGGTCCTTAATGCACGCCCCCCCCCCCTTCCTTTCAGGAGCAGACTTTGGATGATCCATTTCAGGGAACTATAGGTACTTTCCAGGCAGTCCCGGGGTAATGGTTTGGATAGCAATCTTTTTGTCCCTGGTAGATTCAGGATTTTGGAGGCAAGAAGTTTGACATTCCTGACTCCACACAGCTACTTGTCCCATAGACCACCTAATCCGTGGATCATCGTGGTTATGGAGCCATCGGAACCCCAAGATTACCGTAGTGGAATAAGAAGGAATGATAATGAAAGTGGAGTGTTTCAAGATGAGTGGTACCCATGGAGACTCGTAAGGGTAAAGTCTCCCAGGAGATGGTCTCCGAGCCCAGAGGTCTCCTGTCGATGTCTTCTACCGCCAGGGGATACCTCTTCCATCAAAGTGGAATGGCGTGGGACTACATGAAAGCATGGTCCATGAAGTTCCCAGCTGCTCCTGAGTCGGTGAATGCCTGAGTAGAAATGGTAGCATGACCCCATGAAAGATGGACTCGCAGAAGGAGTTGAGTAGGCCACACAGTGGCATGAATTGCCAAAACGCCTAGGAATTGTTCCTCTATCCTTACTAGGCATTTAGAGTTTCCCGGATGGGTAGGACAGGTATAGAGATAGTGGCTCTTAAGATCACAATAGAGGCAAAGTCCAGTAGTGCAACTTCGGAGCCTCTCCTGTTCAGATAGTTTTGTGACTCCTATTTGCATGGGCAAGGCTGAGGGCATGATGCTCGTTGTAAGTTTGAGGCTTCCCTGAGAGCGGGCTTTCTCACTCTGTCGTTCCTGAATCCAAAGGTCCATGTGGATGCAAATGGCGACTAGTTATTCCTGGTCCTTGGGAGTCCCACGGCACGTCAACTCGTCCTTGATCTAGTCGCAAAGTCCCTGCCAGAAGGCGGCCAGCAAGGCCTCATTATTCAATCCTATCTCAGCCGCGAGGGTGCGAAATTCAATCGCATGTTGACCGACAGTCCGGGACCCTTTATGTATGTGGAGGAGTTATGCTAAAGCAGAAGAGGTGTGCCCTGGGTTTCAAAGACCTTTTTGAAGGCCTAGACGAAGACCAGGGAGTCATTTAGGCAATACCCAGCGTTACCTCTCTCCATATTTCTTTGCGTTGTCTGAAGTCTTTAAATTATGTTCGCATTTAGGGTCCAAGTTTCACATGCCTACACAAGCATGGGCAGAATACACTGGTCAAAAACGTTCCTCGAGCCACAGTAGAAGGATTTTTAAAATATTGTCATGTTTCTTCCAAATGTGCTCCATCAAATCTTCATTCTCATTCTTGATTTCATTCAAAAGGTTCCCATCCATTGTTATTTGCTGGCCAAGGTAGATTTCATCTTCAACTTCTAGTTTTTATTGCATTTGTTTCGATCTTTGCAGACGTGACACATTTGTTGAACATCACTTTGGTCTTGCTGAGATTCATATGGAGGCCCACTTTCCTACTTGCTTCAGCAAGTTCTCCAATTTGTTGCTGGAGGTCTTCTGGACTGCAAAATAACACTGGCAAAAATAACACTGTCATCTGCAAATTATAGGTGACTTAAATATTCACTGCTGATTTTGATTCCTTTTTCTTCCCAATCTAATGCCTTGAAGAATGCTTCATCTATTGCCATGAAAAGCCTTGGTGACATGGTGTCTCCGTGCCACACTCCCTTGCTGATTCTTATCTTGCTTGTATCTTCATCTAATCTAATGGTTGATGTAGCATTCTCATAAATGGTCTATAAACTATCAATTTACACTTCTTCAACACTTTGTCTTCTTAATGCAGCTAGGACTGCTGAAGTGTAGACAGAATTCCTGTGGATGAGGATAGCTATGACATTACTCCATTGTTCTGGTATTTTCCTGTTCTTCAAGCAGCGTGTAAAGAGTTTTGCAAGGATGTTTTCTAATTCTTTCTGACTTCTTTCAAGATTGAAGTGGTAATTCCATATTTCCCAGGAGCCTCACCACTCTTCATGGATTTTATTGCATTTGCCATTTCTTCTGAAAGGACAAATGGTACATCATTAGTGATTTCTTGTCACTTGTCCTCTGCTGGATTATGCCCTGTGTTATCTGTGTTCTTGTACAATTTAATATAGACGTCCTCAACTCTCTTTATGATAAGTGCACTGTCTTTTATTGTTGATCCATCGTTGTGTTTGAGTGCAATGATTTCCCGACCATAAATCGTTGCTTTGTCTTCATTAAGCTTTTGTTATCTTCAATAGTCTTCTTCACCATATCACAGATACTTGTCTTAGATCTCCAGTTATACGTTTGCGGAATTGTCATGCACAAATCTGCATATTCAATTCTTGTTCTTACGCTTTGGGGATTGCTTCATTTCTTGTCGTCTCCTCGGTAATTGTTTTGTCTCATCAGATATTTTCTAATCCTGTTTTTTGTTAGCGATTCCTCCGGATTTTTCTGCGCTTTCCACTACATTCTTTATAAGTTCTTCATATTGTTTCAATTTGGCAGACCAGACAAGGGCTCTGAGATATTATCATCACTACTCACTGATTTGGGATTAAGGTAGTCTTTGGTATTAGGCATCAATACAGCAGCAGTGATCATTTAGACCAGACTATACAATTCGTGCTCTTCATTAAGGGCGGTGGAAAATGAGATCCACGTGATTGTTACTAGTAGATATTTATTTATATATGCTCTCATATTTTTAGTAGCGTACCAGGATCCAGAACATCTACCTTAAGGTTCAGATTATAGGATCATTGATGCGTTTTATAGTCGTTTTAACACCCATTATTTTAACTTTGGATATTAAAGTTTATATCTTTTAAATCATTCACTATAACAGGGGGGCGCAAACGTTTTTCCCTGCGCCCCCCTGCCGGCGGTCCCCTCACTCCCGCGCCCCCCCCCTAACCCCCGCTTACCTGCGCTCCGGCGTCATGACGTCGCGTTGCCATGGCGACGCAGGAAGGAAGCCGCCGGAGCCTAGGTAAGTAAAGGTTTACAGAGGCCCTGCAGCTCCCCCGGCACTTAATTTAAGTGCCTTCGGGAAGCGCGCGGGGCCTCTGTAAACCCCGTGCCCCCCCCGCCGGCAGTCTCGCGCCCCCCCGTTTGCGCACCGCTGCACTATATAATCCAGATGGTGGCTGAGTGCCCAAAACGAGGTTACTTTTTCTTGCTCTGTTCGTGTTATTAAAGTGTTCCCCATTGCATTTCCAGCAAGCTGAAGTGATTTTTTTTAAATATTAGTTTAAATTCTCCACTGTAACTCTTGAGGTTATTTATGTTGATTGTTTTTGTCTTTTTTTCCCAACTTTTTGTTTATTTACAGTTTGTAATAGGGTACAGAAAAATAAAGACGGAACCATTGGTGTATACAATGCATACAACAGGGACAATATAAAGCTTACAGTCCACTTTTTTGTATAAATTGATGGAATCAATCATTGTACGGAAATATAGAGCGGATATCAAGCCCTTTTCCAGATATCGATTGCTAAATAGAAACGTAAAAATATGTAGGCGAGGAAGGTAGCCGGGCAGTGTGGTATTGCATGACAAAGTGTCTTAGCTGTTAGTATCAAAATATTTCTGGAGGAGGTAGGATTCCCTTCTCTTGCAGTTCGGGGAATTGTTTGATCTCAGTTCTTGAAACCAGATCTCCGACTCTCGCGATGCTGGCAGTCTTCCAAATCTGAAAGAATCCAGTTGCTCTACCTGGGTTCTCAAAGAGTATGATCATATATGAACGCTCCCCTATGATTTTGAATTTACATTTCAGACAGTCCCACGAGCTAAGGGATTATCTGATCACCGGATGGGACAATGTACCTAGTGTGAATAGGAGCGTATTGATTCTGCATGCAGTGTAATATGTATTAGGTTGGGGTATATACTGTACGTATATAAACATATATATATATGTATATATATACACACACACACAAATCATGAATATCTGGCACTCCTATAGTGATAGAATGACCTGGTGCTTGTGTCATAAAAATAATAAAGCAACATTACCAGCAAAGGTAAGGAGACAACAGCACTCAGAAGGTATAAGCAGCAATAAACTGTATTAAATAAACTTGCACATACAGTGGTGTGAAAAAGAAAGTACACCCTCTTTGAATTCTATGGTTTTACATATCACGACAAAATAACAATCATCTGTTCCTTAGCAGGTCTTAAAATTAGGTAAATACAACCTCAGATGAACACATGACATATTTCACTGTGACATGATTTATTTAACAAAAATAAAGCCAAAATGGAGAAGCCATGTGTGAAAAACTAAGTACACCTTATGATTCAATAGCTTGTAGTACCACCTTTAGGAGCAATAACTTGAAGTAATTGTTTCCTGTATGACTATCAGTCTCTCACATCGTTGTGGAGGAATTTTGGCCCTCTCTTCTTTACAACGTTGCTTCAGTTCATTGAAGTTTGTGGGCATTTGTTTATGCACAGCTCTCTTAAGGTCCAGCCACAGCATTTCAATCAGGTTGAGGTCTGGACTTGGACAGGGCCATTGCAACACTTTGATTCTTTTCTTTTTCAGCCATTCTGTTGTAAATTTGCTGGTGTGCTTGGGATCATTGTCCTGTTGCATGACCCAATTTCGGCCAACCTTTAGCTATCAGACAGATGGCCTCACATTTGACTCTAGAATACTTTGGTATACAGAGGAATTCATGGTCGACTCAATGACTGCAAGGTTCCCAGGTCCTGTGGCTGCAAACCAAGCCCAAATCATCACCCCTCCATCACCGTGCTTGACAGTTGGTATGAGGTGTTTGTGCTGATATGCTGTGTTTGGTTTTCGCCAAACGTGGCGCTGTGCATTATGGCCAAACACCTCCACTTTGGTCTTGTCTGTCCAAAGGACATTGTTCCAGAAGTCTTGCGGTTTGTTCAGATGCAACTTTGCAAACCTAAGCCGTGCTGCCATGTTCTTTTTAGAGAGAAGAAGCTTTCTCCTGGCAACCCTTCCAAACAAACCATACTTGTTCAGTCTTTTTCTAATTGTACTGTCATGAACTTTAACATTTAACATGCTAACTGAGGCCTGTAGAGTCTGAGATGTAACTCTTGTTTTTTTTGCAATTTGTCTGAGCATTGCACGGTCTGACCTTGGGGTGAATTTGCTGGGACATCCACTCATGGGAAGATTGGCAACTGTCTTGAATGTTTTCCACTTTTGAATAATCTTTCTCACTGTAGAATGATGGACTTTAAATTGTTTGGAAATGGCCTTATAACCCTTCCCAGATTGATGGACAGCAACAATTGCTTCTCTAAGATCATTGCTGGTGTCTTTCCTCCTTGGCATTGTGTTAACACACACCTGAATGCTCCAGACCAGCAAACTGCTAAAACTTTGGCTTTTATAGAGGTGGTCACACTTGCTGATGATCAATTAATCAAGGGCATTTGATTAGCAGCACCTGTCTGCTACTTAGCATCTTAATTCCTATGAAAGCAGTAAGGATGTACTTAGTTTTTCACACATAGCTTCTCCATTTGGCTTTATTTTTGTTAAATAAATCATGACAGTGTAATATGTCATGTCTTGTTGTTCATCTGAGGTTGTATTTACCAAATTTTAAGACCTGCTAAGGAACAGATGTTTGTTATTATGTCCTGATATGTAAAACCGTAGAATTCAAAGAGGGTGTACTTTCTTTTTCACACAACTGTATATCCAACGTTTCGGTCCGCTGAAGGGGACCTTCCTCATATACTGTATGTGCATATTAACTCACTTATGACACCACAGTTGACCAAAGGGCTGCAACTACCTCCTACTTGTAATGACCCCTTCTGAATAATAATATTAAAATAATGGGATGACATTTAAAAGTGGGTGCCAAAAACTCATATGAACAC
Organism: Ascaphus truei; assembly: GCF_040206685.1. Lineage (NCBI taxonomy): Eukaryota > Metazoa > Chordata > Amphibia > Anura > Ascaphidae > Ascaphus > Ascaphus truei. The sequence continues at coordinate 26,315,395 of NC_134491.1, forward strand.
ATGAAAGCCTTGAGAAAAGGAAGCAATACAGAATAGAAAATACCAGAAAATCAAGTTTAGACTTGTTGTCATTTAAAGGCGTGGTTAATCTGTATTGAGTGGTCAGTCTGTATACAGTGTATAACATGTAATGTGGTCAGTGACTAAGTGAGAGAGTAAAGATGTAGCAGTATCCATCCTGCTTGTGTCTCTGTGCTTGAAGTACAGAAATAAAGTTCTACAATGCTGCAAATCATACATTGGTCATTTATCGCAGAGCCTTTAGTTATATTGAATTGGACAATCTTTACTATAACCCTAGTGGATTAGTGAATGAGTCGGCATTCAAGGAAGCAACTTATTAATAATTATTAATTAAGCAAATGTGTATCTCCGACATATTGGGGTCTCGTCCGTGATCGTTGTGAAAGAAGAAATATGTTTTGGAGGCTCGTCCGGTTGCTGTTCCTGTGACAGCAATTTATGTTTAATTCTACTACATCGTGGATCCAGAGTTCCAGAGACATCCAGTTGCTGGGTGGCTACAATAAGTTTACTTCGTTAGGGTAACATATTTTCGTCTGTATTGTACATCACAAGTAATAGGTAGATATGAACGCTTTCAAAAGATCTTCTAAGGTAGACTGCCAACATAGAGAGGCAGCTAGTCAGGACAGAGTAAAAGGATGGTGCCCTAGTGATTTTGCTGATTTAATACAGGAGTTGATTGCAAGTTATTGAGGTCCGTTTGCATGAAAGATGTTGATGATGATACAATTGAGGGTCTGAAATCTACTATGATTGTGACTGCTTCAGTGAAAGATAAGAAAATCAAGAAAGGAAGAGTAATTCAGGGGATTTTTCAGGGTGGAAAAGTTTTGTCCCAAAAAGTTGATGTATTGACAAGGACAATTATAGAATAAACAAATGAATTAGCTAAAATAGAAAATAAACTTGATACCACTGTAGATTGCTAATGCACACTGCAATGCATACAGCCTCTAGCTTACAAGAAAAACTAGATGAACGTGATAAAAAGATTCAACAGTAAGAACAGGCAGTGGAGAGCCTCCAGAGTCAGATAAAGAACACAAATCCTACACCCCCACTGGGTTATATCCACACAGTTGTGCGCTTCATAAGCATGTTAATTGCATCGTAACTCCTATGTGTCCAATGCAAGAACCCCCTGGAAAATCCTCTAAAACAGAAGCTATGGCCCAAGATGTAAACAATACATAGATGGCACAGACAGATGGGTAAGGCATACCAAAAAAGAATATACTGAACAGTGACAGAGAGGGATGATTGGCACATGGTATATTACGAGATTAAACAGGAACAACTTGCTTCTAGTTGTACCAGAGATATTACATTTGATATATATTTTTGGGGGACTGCGACAAACGGTAACCCACACAAGTTACTGACTCTGTGACCAAAGTGTACCCCACAATGTGTGTGTAGAAAAAAACCCTCCTTGTGGTGTTCCTGTAATGAACCTGGCCATACAGAAGAGTGTCCCTTCCAGTCCTACGAGGATACTGATGAGGAGGATGCCTCTTATGTGGGGCCAGAAACGCGAAGTACCCACAAAATACCCCTAGGATGGTGGAGCTGCCTGTACATTGTATGCACCGAAACAACAGGTCTCTATGACTGTGAATATGATTGGCTGCAGCAAGAGTGGGTGCAGCTGAATGCCGACTATTACCGCCATCAAATGCAACTGCAAGAAATGCATGGTGATGCAGTAAAACTGCTGAAGTTTCAAACAAAGAGGTTCTCCACTTACAATGGAAGGGTCAGTCATGTCCCCAGGTCCCGCGGGGAAAAATGGAGGCCGAGATACCTTGCACCTTGAGCGAGTGGAGGATTCGTCCCAGGAATGACGGAATCCCCAAAGGGCCCAAGACACAGGCCAAGTGAGTGACGATCCCTTGACTCACCCTGAAGATGCACTGCAAACAGATCAGGAACATTTGTTTAAAGACGTTCTGGGCAAGCAGGCCAGGCACATGGGCCTACTACAGCACCATCTGTTCTAGCGGGGTGAAAAACAGGATCAACTATTGATAGCCCTGGAGACGGCATGGATGAGAAGCAGGAGAAGGCTCAAAGGGAGGCCCTCTGTCTCGATATAGAGCTGGGATGCTCTCAAAATGAGTTTTGGTGTCTCTGTATAGAGCTCAAAGTTTCTCGGGAAGAGATTTGCAGTCTCCCAGAAAGAGGTCCACAATTTCGGCACCGAAGAGCTGAATGTCTCTTGCCAGGAGGTCAACGAGGTTCACACTCTCTACATATAACTGGAAGGCTCACATACCAGGAGATAGCAGTCTCCACACAGAGCTGAAAATCTTTCAAAAAGATGTCCGCAGTCTTAGTATGGATCTTAAAGTCTCTCGGAAAGAGCTTCATGCCCTCAACAGAGAGCTAGCAGTCTCATGCCACGAAACCCGGAGTCTCAATGCAGAAGTGATTAAATGGAAGGAGGACTACGAGAAGGCCCTGAGGGTTACAGAGACTGTAGAAAGAAAGAATAGAGACCTGACTGAGGAGGTCTCACATCTGGCTGATTAAGTAAAGGAGAAGAGAAGCTTCACGAAGCAGTTAAGGAGAAGCAACAACTCCAACGAGGGAAGTTGGAAGTACAGTTGGCACTGGAAGAAACAGAGGGCGCTCTGCACCAGCAAAAGCGAAAATCCCTGTGTCTTCAATTGGAACTCACTCAGATCAGAGCAGACAATGGCAGACTTTAAAAGGTATGCTGTACAACTTGCATAGGGTTGTCTTGAGCACACAAGGACTGAGCTGCCAGCGAGATCCCCAGGAACAGATCTCGCTAGCACTGATGATTGTGCTGCCAGAGAGAGATCCCAGGGAACTAGATCCTCTATTCCAGGGTGCAGCAGACCCTGGAACCCGCCAGAGGCTGCACCCCTCAGACACCACCCCAGATCCGGAGACCAATATAAAGAGCCCCCTGCTTTCAGGTACCTCTTTAGACTTTGGGGTCAGAGGTTGGTAGGAGACCTATCCTCCCAGCCCTGCAGATAGGGACTGGGAATCGTGAGTTATGCTTTACAAAAGGATAGGCCTGTTTTGTTTATTTTGCATGCTGACAAAAAGCTGTGTCGTTTAAAGCCTCGGGCTAAATAAAAGCTAACATTTATTTTCCCTTAACAACATCTCCGTGGTTAGACTTCTGCACATGTCTCCTGCAGTGATGCTTTGAGAAGTGGGTCTCTTGTAGGAAGATTATATCTGCTGATGCGCTCTTATAATTGGAGAACGCACAATGCTACACTAGTGGATGTCAAGAACCAGCCCCAGGGGGCAACGTCATTAACCTTTGGCACCGTTTTTGTTTTATTTTTTAATTAACCTTATTCTTTCCTTTCTCATTTACCTATGTAGCAACTTTCCCCCACCCTAAGTGAGAACATGTCGCTACCTTGTATTCTGGTGCGGTGCATACCTGTGAGGCTGAACAGAAGGCCCTGAGAACTCCGTGATGGTATAGGGTTTGTCAGGACAGGCTCTCAGTAATGATCATCCGTAGTGCAGCGCCTCCAGCCGGTGAGGATCCTGGTGCAGCCAAGATGGTCCTCACTGGCAACTCAGATAGTGGCCCAATCAAGTAGCCACAACATATGGGTTCAACTGTGTCTTTATTAGCATCATTCTGGTTACAGCATAGATGTTCCCTGGAGCCTACCCCCCGGGCTTGAGGCCCTGCTGGCCCCTCCTCAGCTCCTCTTACCCCCTGATGGAATAAGGGGTAAACGCATCAACTCCACTGGGGGAGGGAAGGAACCTACTGACTTCTGGGAGAGTGTCAACTTATGTACCCCAGAGGAGGGGCTTGTAACCCTGCCCCATAACAGAGCAGGTCCGATACTGATATTCATCACATCATGGGCATGTGACCCAGCCAGTATCCTCCCTACACTGGCTGACCCTGAAGCAGGAGCGCTTGTGATACTACCACTAACTAAGGCTCAAGTCCTAGTTACATTTTGTAAGTAGGATTTAAATTTTCCCTCAACGGAGCCAAGTAGCTTTTTTAGCCGTACACAGCACTTGCCCTGAATAGGGCTGAATCATCGGTGCTATCATCTTGCATTTGTACATCTGTATATTCATCATGTGCATTCTACCATTGTCATTTTAGCTGTTTGATACAGTCATTTTATATTCATTATATCTCAAGTAGAGATTTATTAAATTTATATTTAGCTAGTTGTCCCTGACTATTAGCCAATCATATATCCCAAGGATAATACACTACGATGGTGTGTTCTATGTTTCTCTTCTCTCCCATCTCTCTGAGGTATAACAATCCACGATTGTGACAAAAGAATCAAGACAATCTCCAAAGGAATTTATTTATTTCCACTATCCAAGCGCCAGAAAGGTCTGTTTTTCACAATAGTGTATCCAGGCTGCAACAGCAAGCTAGGCCTCCATGAGAGAGCTTATCCCCCACATTGCCTGTGTCTAACAGGATTTATACTGTTAGGGTCAAGGGAAAGATAATAGCCAGAGGCCTAGGCTACATCCTCCCCTTGGTGAAAAAAATCTCACGCCCTTGCTGAGGAATACACTATATGTACCATCGATATACTGTACCAACAACAACAAAATTGAACATAACTACATATGCATAACAAACAGTATATAGCATCATAACATAATTGGTACCTCCTCTCTGTGTAAATTGACCCAGCTCCCACCAGCACTCCACCTTATCGCCTTCTTCCAGAACAAAGCGTGTCCTGTTCAAGTGTGACACGTACCTTCTATACAGTGAGTCCCACCATGGTAGTGTGCCCATCCCCACAGATGTAACGTTCATTTCAGGCATTGAAACAGACTTGTCCCTTAGACCCACGGACATCACTGGTGACAAGGGCCAAGGTGATAGGGTTTTATAGCTAGGGCTGGGGTCAGCATATGGTACGCTGGCGGCATGGGGCAGGATGGCTACTTTAGAGTCCTTTTTCTGGACAGCTACAATTACCTCCCCATGCGGAGCAATATCAGTGTCCATAGTCCTGGCAGAGCTTAGTTTACCACAGCCCGAGAAGTAGTATACCTTGCCACAGCAATGACGCAGCCTCTCGGTGGTCTCTCCCTTCCTTCCTTCCCCGACTGCAAAAGAAACGGGTCTGTTCTTGGACATCTCCTTCTCTCGCTCTACACAATAGCTCACACACACATATATTTCCTTCCCTCAAATCCTTATGTCAATGTCTCAAAGTGGCAGGAAGGTAGCAGCGGGTGTTCTGGAAGATATATAGTGGTACTTGTGCTGGTAGGTTTAACCATACTATGAAAGCTTGAACAATATACCCAACTAAAGTGGGAAAGGTGCTTGTCAACATGCAAATGAAGCTGGCATGGCAAGTAAGCACTCAACCCCCAAATATGGAACACACCAAAAAGCAACGGCCCTCATTTTCCAGAGGCTGGAATGTCCCCCGGGCTTTACAGCATTCAGGAAGAAGGCGAGGGGGCTACGAATCCCGAGAGGTTAAACAAAACCTCTAAATAAGGGTATCTACAACTGCCGGCTTCAAATAATTCAAATGTATGCTCCAACATCAAGTCATGCAGACAATGACATGGTAGAATTTGTTATTAAAACCCTGCGATCGCTGGCGAGATATGCGCAGGGAGAGGCGGCTCTCTCTGTGCAGCTCTCTATGCAGCCGGCCCGCCCATATCGCTGCAGACCCACGGGTGAGACCTTTTGGGAGAGGCGATAATCACATCGCTGCTCCTCGCCAGTGTTGGTCATGTTTGTTTCGCAGGTCTTCAGAGTCTTTCTGAAGACCGTGGTAACTACACTGACAAAACTAACGGCGTAACAGGTCGAGCGAGACGTTTTATGAAGGTTACTAGCATAGGCCCCTTAATGAAGTTGCGATCTACCAAAACAAGCAATTATTTGACACAGCACAGATGTTTCTAAATATAGGTTAATAACATTTGTTATTTTCAGAGTATAGCTATTATAAATAATATTACACTATTAATTGATACTTACTAATTCTAGTTATAAATAACAAAAATACACATCAATCTGTTTTTATTTAAATTGTATCAATCAGGTATTCAAGATCTGAAGTCTTCATACACCGGATGCACATTTTTTTAAGGTTTGTATGATTATCTGGAGCTGACGCAACACAAATTGGAAAATATATGTAAGTAGACTTTTTTTTCCTGCAGATGATTTTCACCCTTTGGCATTTATTCAGTAAGCTGCAATCGTGCTAATCTAAATAATGCAGTTTCGACAGGCGTTCCTAGATATACTTGGGTTCCCCGGGCATCTCTAAAAGGTTCCTTACAATTTTCAGCTCATTTGAAAACTCTACCAAATGCAGCTGATCTCAGACGCACTGTTAGAGAGGGTTGGGGTTCCTTACAATGCATCTGATCTCAGACGCGCTATTAGAGAGGGTTGGGGTTCCTTACAATGCATCTTATCTCAGACGCGCTATTAGAGAGGGTCGGGGTTCCTTGCAATGCATCTGATCTCAGACACGCTATTAGAGAGGGTTGGGGTTCCTTGCAATGCATCTGATCTCAGACGTGCTATTAGAGAGGGTCGGGGTTCCTTACAATGCAGCGGATCTCAGACGCGCTATTAGAGAGGGTTGGGGTTCCACAGAATTTCACAATATAATTATAGGGTTCCTTCACTAAAAAAAAGGTTGAAAACAGCTGGTTTAAAGCATTGTGCAAAGTAATTTTGTTTCAAAACTGATGCCCAGAAGAGCAGCAAATTCATGCGTCTTTCTGCACCAATGAATAAAATAGATTTTGATGTGTTGTGTGGCACGAGTCAACCTTTTTCCCAAAGAACAAAATGCACTGGTGGGTGGACCTTGAATTTGTATGTTGTCGGTGGCGTATGTATGCAAATAATATGTAATAATACATTGCGGACATGCCCATTGTGCTCCAGATATGCGTCAAAATAACAAATGCAAGTAGACGCACACAATTTGTTATGCATTCACATGTATGAACACGACACGTGAGAAAATGAATAATGACATACCAACAAATGGCACTAATGATTTTAGGGGAGAAGTTGATGTTTTGTTGCAATGCACTTTTTCAATTCATTAAAAAAAAATTATAAACACTTTATACATTGCCCACTCACTCTCCTGAAAAAGAGCCCTCGGGGGCTAGTAGCCGTGCCAGGTAAATAGAAATTGCACATAGGGGAGGGAGTAAGGCCGAGTCCCCACTAGCGCTGAGCGGGCAGCGCTTGCCACGGTTACTTACATACTATATATAGATATATGTAAGTCCCCGCTCACGCGGTGCACGCTTGCTCGTGCACGTGCTCAACTACCCGCAATGCCCCTCTCCCCCCCCCCCCCCACCACGCGCGCATGCGTAAATGCCAGGACACCTGGAGCTCAGGCTTGGAGCGCTCACCAAGCATGAGAGTGCTCAGCGTCAGCGGGGACTCAGCCTAAGTGTATATAATATACAGTACACTAAATATCAGCACTGACAAGTGTTAAATCAAAAAGGTGGGTATATTAATCCATGGAACACCAAATATCCCAATGTTTCAGTCCCCAAAGGAACCTTCTTTATCAGGGACCTAAAGACCAAAATCTCTTTATATTTGGTGTTCCATGGATTAATAAACCCACCTTTTTTTTTATTTCATACTTGTCAGTGATGGTATTTAGTTCAGTATTGAGCCCTTTGGGTATCAATTTCCCCAGTGTGAAAATCCAGAATGCTTCTCTTTTGTAAAGAGCATTAATTCGATCCCCTCCTCGTTTGTGTGCTTTGACATGTTCAATGGCAACACATGTCGAATTTCCTAATGTCCCTAAGGAACGTAAGATAAAATGTTTAGATACAGAATATACGAGATCGCTTTTGGAGATTAGTCTAACATATTCCATTAAGCGTTGTTTGAGTGGTCTTGTGGTTAATCCCCCACACTGTTAATTACAGCCGCAGCTATGAAAGACTAAATGTTGAACGTTCTAGTTACACTCATATTGATGAATGGCTTGGATTTTATTAAATATGTACAGATTTTGCCGTTGCCACGAGGAAAACAGCCTACCAAGGTAGGACAAAAATTTCTGGAATGTTGTAAAGACATTATATTTCCCAAAGTTTGGGATTTGAGAAAAACAACCTTGGGGTCAACAGCCAGTTTAAAAAATGAGTCAGTGGATAAAATATTCCAATGTTTTTTTTTTTCAACTCAATTTAATTAGCAGTTTTCAATGGGATACAGAAAATAAAAAGGGAACATTCAGGACCACATCAAGAATTTTTCGAACAACCTCAGGAGGAACGATTTTTCCATTTTATATAAAGGCCAGTTCACTGATGCCTCTTTGTCCCCCCTCTTCGTCAAACCAGGGATCCCAGATCTGGGAAAATGATGGCAGTTCTCTCTCAGAAATGCAGTGAGTTTCTCCATAATGGAGATATGCCATATCCTACGTTGAAAACCAGAGACAGAACATGAAACACAGACAGAGCTGTTCAATGTGAGCTTATTGGGGTTCTGTATGTTTTGCATATCCTACGTTTAACCATAGCTAGAGATGGAGCTTCCTGTTTTTTCCATGACGCCGCAATACAGCATCTAGTGGCTGACATAATATGGGCGATCAGCTTGACTGAGGGTCGCTGTATATCTTGAAATTGGTCTTCCCAGGAGGGGAATTGCCGCCAGATCTGGGAATAACTGTAATTTTATGGAATCCAATTCAATAACCTCACGGTTTCTAGCCGTCGTCATGATTGATTCCTTTGTATGGTAATAATGGAGATGCAGGACAACATCCCTTGGTTTGTCTTGATTAGGGGCCCTAAGCTTTAGGGCTCTGTGTGCTCTCTCCATTAGCATTTGCAATTCAGTTAACTCAGGGAATAGCATAGTAAATACTCGTATCAGAAAGTCATTGAGGTCATTTACCTCCTCCGGTATTCCCCGGACTCTGATGTTATTCCTCCGAGAGCTGTTACTGAACTGTGTGATAAAATATGGGGGATCTGAGCTGGACCCCCTTCCATTGTACCCCTCGTCCCTTGTCGCCCTGCCAGATAAACTAGAATAAAAATTAGCTGGATTAGGATCAACCAAATGCTCCAGTTGAATGGACTCTGTATGTTGGTATGTCTCTTGTAAAGTATAGCGCTCATAGCCCCTTCACACAAATCTCTGGAAACGTTTTCCAGATCTGATTCTGAAGTCTTCTACATTTGAACAGTTGCGACGTAGTCACATGAATTATTCTTGAGGAGTGCCATGAAGTAAGGGGGAAATAATACTGTTCCCAAACGGTCACCCATCCAAGTACTAACCGCGCCTTATGTTGCTTAACTTCGGTGATCAGATGAGAACTGGCGTGTCCAAGATGGTATGGCCATTGCCAACAAAAGTATTAATATTTTGCAATATAAAGCATTAGTATAAAGAAACTGACAAATTGGGTAGATACTTATAACACTTATATTATCATCATACTGATCGCTACAGCAAAGCGTGGAGACTATTGTGAGTGATGATACTGCTGATCAACTTGCATTCCCGGAAGAATTCTTAAACAGTCTTACTCCAACCGGAATGCCTCCTCATGAACTGAAACTTAAAGTAGTAGCCGTTATCATGCTCTGGAGAAACCTAATGCCATTGAGAGGACTATGTAATTGACATGGTACTTATTCCCAGAATCCCACTCCTTCCATCAGACACAAATTTGCCATTCAGTTTCCAACTAAAACAATTTCCCATACGCATGGTGTTTTCAATGACAATCAATAAGTCAAAAGGCCAAAGGTTTGATACAATATGCCTTTACCTACCTAAGCCAGTTTCTAGTCATGGACAAATTATATGGATATACATACAACAATAAGAAAACTTAAAAGCAAGCAGGTATAGGAACGCTCAAGTCTCATGAGGTTGCAGGACTCCCACGGGCATCATTAGATTAGTGTGGACCTCATAGGGGAATCCGCCGAATTGGCAGTAAACAAGCAGGTGAGTAGCTGCCCGAAATCACTATGGCACTAAATGAGCATCTGTTCCAGTAGGGAAAGCACCCGCTCTCGGTCTGGAAAAAGCAAGCAGTCACAGCGTCACGGCACTGGAGAGAAAATAGGCTCTGGAAAGGGAAGGCACACGCCCCACGCCGCAGTCAGATGCACAGGTGTTGCTGGAATCACCTCCATGTGGATAGCAGCTGTGGTAGAAGCGCTCAGAGGTGACGTCACTGCCCCGGAGTACACAGAAACTAGACAGTCTCAGATATCAAGATACGAAAAAAGTTCACTGAGCAAATCAAGAGCAAATCATCAGTCAGGCTTAATATGATAATAGCACACAATGTCATCCAACACGTTTCATAGCAGATGCTATTTCATCTCAAACTGAGGTGATTCCAGCGACACCTATCGGAACGGATGCTCATCTAGTGCCATAGTGATTTCGGGCACCTACTCGCCTGCTTGTTTACTGCCAGTTCAGTGAATTCCTCTATGAGGTCCACACTAATCTAGTAATGCCCGTGAGAGTCCGGCAACCTCAAGACACTTCAGGGTTCCTATACCTTCTTGCTTTTAAGCTTTCTTATTGTTGTATGTATATCCATACTTTTTATTTACTAAAGTCTATTCTCATGAGAGTTTGCGCTTGTCTATCCATTTCTAGTCTTTGATGTTTGAGCCATCTATTTTGACCAACTGCAACTCCCCCTCTATTTTCAGGGATTTTTCCCTCTAATACTCTATACAAAAAAAAAATTTTTAATCACTTCCATCTCCACAAAATAGTTTAGAGTGCGCTGTTTTTCAATGGAAAATTATATGTTGATCTATCAAGAGTCAGATCATTGAGCCACCTGTGTGGCTTTTTCCCTCTGGTGTGTAACTGTGTTTATTTTATTGTATTTTATTTTGTTCAGTTTTTTATGGTCTTTATTGGACTGTATATATTATTTAGTGACACTGTTCTGTGGTCTATTAGACTATATTTATTGTATTAAAATATTATTGTATTACTAATCCATGGTGCGCTCTGTGTGCATTTTTGTTTTTGTTGTTTTGGGAGTTCCCTTCTGGGAATTCCCAATAAATAGGAGCGATTTGAGGAGTGACTCCTCACGTGTAGCTGCAAACGGATTATATCAACTGTATTGATTGACAGCACGAGCGCAGAAACCTTATCCACTTGTTTTTTAAAACAGGCAGAAGCCTGAGTTACGCACTATAATGCTACGTCTTATCCTTGTGTTTCTCTAAATAAACCCTAGAAGACCATGTCAGGAAGAGCCCAGACAGACGTCAGCGCTACGTAAGGGTGGCGTTTGTCACATATGGTGGAGAATGTGGGTCGACACTAAAAGGTCTGTGGGTTTGCAAATAAATGTGGGGGTTTAAAATGGCCACCCAGCTGAAATAAAGCACAGACTCTGTGAGTAAAGTCTGTCCTACTATGTGTGACTACCAGTTCTGCACACAGCATTGTCACAGGAGACCAGCGCTTTTAACAACAAATTACCCGGATCCTTTGATTGAGCAAAGCAAGAGATAAAATAAATTGTAATTTATTTACAGAATGAACATACACAGCTTGATTTACAATTACAAAGAAAAAATATACTTACTAGTTACGATGTTAAGTCTGGTTACAGGATGGATCTTTCACTGCATGATGATTCTTGTTACATGATGGAACTTAGATAGAACTGCTTCCTGATGGGCTGCAGGGTTTTTTATGCACTAAACAGGCCTATACTTAACCCATGCAGCCAATCTACTCCTTGGGAATAATTCCTTAACCCTATCACGGACTTGCCAGTACCTTTCAAACCTGGCAGAGGGGCCTCAGTCTGCTCTGGGCATGTGCCAACTTTGCACCTTGGCCGCTTAACATATGAGGCCCATCCCCTATACCCGGCGCCGCTCAGTCTGGGCAGAGCAGCCATCTGCCAGGGCGGCTTTGAAATTCTCTTCATTGGTAACAAAAGATTTAACACCTCCATATCCTTGCTAAAAAATGGTTAACACCTCCATATCCTGGACTGCCTTTGAAACTGGCCCTTTGAAGCTTAGAGGGTGGAGTAGCTCCCTCTGCTTTCTATGCAAGTGGATTTTTATCCATACTGAATGACTTCCTCTGAACCTTACTTTAATAAAAATTAATTTCCCCAAATGGGAAATCAAACATTTCTGGTGAGAGTGAAAATGGTCTTGTCGTTGCTTGCAAATGCACATAGATAAGAGAAAACACGGGTCTAGATAATGAGTTGTTTGTTGTATAATATTCTGAATGATCATACAGGAGTGTCAACAAGCAACTCTGCAAGGGGAGGGCGCAAACAGGCTTTTTAAACACATATGAGTTTCTTTGTCTAACATAAGTTGCTAGGTAGAATATAATGTCTCCTCCTTATTCTACACCAATCATTATAAAGGTCACTAAATAAGTAAAAACTAGGTTAAAACATCTTAATACAATGAACAAGGTCTGTTAGGATACATTTTTATCTATAAGTCTGTATAACTGCAGAATATGTGTTTCTCACTATATTTCTGGGCATTGAGCTAAAGGCCGCTTGGCCTTGAGTCTTCTGGTAGCCAAACTGATACACTCGCAACAACCTCATTCTCACAGGAATCATTTCAGGAACACAGCATGAGACACAAGACAGAGACTTGTGAAGACAAAGACAGACAAAATGGTTTCTTAGTACAGCTAATAATTTCATCTCCAGAGAACCCCCCCCCCAGTCAATTTCAACAATATGTGCATTTAATCAATATTAGAGCAACAGTCCTGACAAAAACACTGCAGTAGGAAGAACCAAGATGGTTCAAAGATTGGAACGCAAAAGCGACGAAGGTCTACGCTGGCCTTGAATAGTTCCAGATCTCGCCACTCTGGGCCACAATATAAAGACTAGGAGAATCCGGCTCCAGAGTTTCGTCAGAATCTAAAGAGACAGTCCGACCATATGCAAGAGACACAAAGAGTTAAAACGAAGTCTGAAGATATAATGGACTGGAAGTCAAGAAAGGAAAAAAAAACCCACGTGTTGGAACTAACCGATTAGGTTACACGTGCGGACTATGTCACGGACTTTTTAGCCTTGCAACATATTTCGCTAGTTCAGTTATATCGTATATTAGACCCCTAGAATGAGCAATGCGTAAATATTGCAATATTGTATTTTTCTCTTCTTAGAAAATGTAGGTTAGACTTCAAATTAGTATACAGGGTTGACGACCCTTAACCTAATTGCAAGGGAGTATCTTTTGAAAAGGTAGGTAAACTACAAGTGAATATACAGGGTTAATGGCCCTTAAAATTAAAAGGCTGTATCTTCTAAAAATATTGGTAGCTTACAATGTAGTATACAAAGTTAATGGCCCTTTTTCGTGAATATATAATATTGGTCATATCGTACAGTAGAAAAAACCCAGGGAGGTGAGAGAAACTGTGTGGTTTCGTGAGTATATACAGATAATGTTGATCATATCCTGGGGTATAGGAATTTATTGCTAGAAATGTATTTTTGAAAATAGTTCCCTATTCGAAGGCAACAAAATATGTTCGCCAAGGATAGTATGTTTATGATGAAACTTATTGTAAAAGAAAAATAAGATTGCTAGAAAAGTTATCCTCTATTAAAAAGGCACAAAATATGGTAGCTAAGGATAGTGTGTTATGATAAAACCCATTGTCCATAATTGCCACGCAGGCTCTAATGAACGCCCTAGGAAAAAGGGTCACATTCATTTTCAGTGAACGCTTAATTTTGGGGAGTTAGCTCAAGTCTTTCAGATGAGACACCCCGGTATATATCCATGGCCGCCCACCCCAGTAGGTGTGAGCTGGGGAGGGGGATATGTGACATAGTCCCAGGATATGAGGTAGCTTTCTGCCCGATTCATGTGTTGCAGTATCCGGAAGGATTGCAGAGAATCTATAGGGACAATCGATTGGGACGCTGTCCCCTTCTATCAAATAAGAAATCAATGTATATGTCTGTGCCTAAAGACTATGAATATTATTAAGTATATAGTAATCCTAAATAGGAGTGTGTTTAAACTGAGAACCAGGTTAGTTGGCCAGTGACAAGTAGAGAGGCTTATGCTGTATAGTTAGTTTCCCTAAAAGGGATAAGCTTTACTTTTATGATTTTGTTTTCTTAAAGTGACAGGCTGTATAAAATATTGTGTCACTAATATAAGATTAATCATATTGCTAACCATAATGCTATGTCTTATCCTTGTGTTTCTTTAAATAAACCCTAGAAAACCATGTCGGAAAGAGCCCAGTCAGACATCAGTGTTACGCAAGGGTGGCGCTTGTCGCTATCTATCTATATCTATATCCAGTGGTCGACATATCACCAAAAAATCTACTCGCCACCTAGTACCACATGTGTGCTGCTTGGGCCAATAGGAGCTCGCCACGATGTTAAATGCACTCGCCCGGGGCGTGCAAACGTATAGGTTTGTCGAACACTGTCTATATCTGATACACTTTTAATGAATAAATTGATTAATTAATGTTGTAATAATTGTTTAATGTTTCTAATGTTTTTAATGTTCAGAATGTTTAAAGCTATTTTATGGCACGAGTCCTTTATGTATTATACATTAGGTTACATTTGCTTAGCCATCTTTTAGACCACTACCTATTCATTCATAAAGATTGTTAGTGCCTGTGAAAAAACTTTGGAAAAGCTTCTCTATACTTTGGATACTTAATAGATGTATATGCTGCTATATGTATTTTAATTTGTTTGATCTGTTTCCTTGTTTACATTAACTCTTTAACATGCATGCTATCATGATCCATACTGACCGTTGTGTTTGGTGACTAATAGTCTGTTCACATTGGTTACAGTTATAACCAAGGGTTTAAACCCATGATTTTCAGTTTTCACATATACATCTTTTCATGGTATGTCCTGTACTCTCTGAAGTTGAACACAGTAATTTTTTATATGTTTTAATTATAGCAGCAGAAATTAGGCTCACATGAGAGATTTGATGTTGTAACTATGGTAACGAAAGACTTTTTATAGCAGAGTAGACCCACTTCTCGTTTACCCCTGAGGAAGCCATCACAGGAACGGAGAAACGCATTGGGCGCCATCTAGGGTTGCCAGGTGTCCAGTATTGAACCGGTTACTTTGTCCGGTAAAAAAATGAGAGATATTACCGGACATGTATGTGTATGCCGGTATTACCTCCCCGGACTTAGTAACCAATCGTGGGATTTCCCCTGAGAAGGGAGAGACCAGGGCTTCTGCTGCTAAAGGGCTGGGCAGCTTCCTCCATCCTGATTGGCTGCTGCTGTGTAATGCAGAGAATCAGAAGGAGGTGGCAGGAGCCTGGGGATGGGGGCCAAAGAGCGGAGGAAAAGTGGGAAGCAGAGAGAGGTGAGGCTGTGTACTGTGTCTCCTGTGTGTATATATTCTGTTTTGTCCTGGTGTGTGTGTGTGTGTGTGTGTGTGTGTGTGTGTGTGTGTGTGTGTGTGTGTGTGTGTGTGTGTGTGTGTTTCTCTGGCTATCCTGTGGGGGTGATGACAGGGATTGGGGGGGGGGTGAGAGAATGAAGGGGGGGGGTGAGAGAATGAAGGGGGGGTGAGAGAATGAAGGGGGGGTGAGAGAGGATGAAGTGGGAGTGAGAGAGGATGAAGGGAGGGGGTGGGGTGAGAGGATGAAGGGAGGAGGTGAGAGGATGAAGAGAGGGGGGGTGAGAGAGGATGAAAGGAAGAGGGGGTGTGAGAGGATGAAGGGAGGGGGTGAGAGAGGATAAAGGGAGGAGGTGACAGGATGAAGAGAGGGGGTGAGAGGATGAGGGGAGGGATGAGAGGATGAGGGGAGAGGGGGTGAGAGAGGATGAAGGGAGGGGGTGAGAGGATGAAGGGAGATGAAAGGAGGGAGGGTGAAAGGATGAAGGGTGGGGGGGTGAGAGGGGATGAAGGGAGGGGGGATGAGAGAGGATGAAGGGAGGCGGTATGAGAGAGGATGAAGGGAGGGGGGATGAGAGAGGATGAAGGGAGGGGGGATGAGAGAGGATGAAGGGAGGGGGGGTGAGAGAGGGATGAATGGAGGGGGGATGAGAGAGGATGAAGGGAGGGGGGATGAGAGAGGATGAAGGGAGGGAGGATGAGAGGATGAAGGGAGGGGGGATGAGAGAGGATGAAGGGAGGGGGGATGAGAGAGGATGAAGGGAGGGGGGATGAGAGAGGATGAAGGGAGGGGGGATGAGAGAGGGATGAAGGGAGGGGGGATGAGAGAGGATGATGGGAGGAGGGTGAGAGGATGAAGGGAGGGGGTGAGAGGATGAAGGGAGGGGGGGATGAGAGAGGATGAACGAGGATGAAAGGAGGGAGGGTGAAAGGATGAAGGGTGGGGTGAGAGGGTGAAGGGAGGGGGTATGAGAGAGGAGGAAGGAAGGGGGGTGAGAGAGGATGAAGGGAGGGGCGGTGAGAGAGGATGAAGGGAGGGGCGATGAGAGGATGAAGGGAGGGGCAGTGAGAGGATGAAGGGAGGGGGATGAGAGAGAGGATGAGGGGAGGGGGGTTAGAGGATAAAGGGGGAGCGAGAGGATGAGGAGGGGTGCAACAATCTTGGAATTTGTAGGAGGAGCATTGAGATTAATATTGCTCGCCATGTACAGTATGACTGCAGGTAAGTTATTTATAAATGATCTGATCATTTGTTCTAAACTTCACTCAAAGCATGCACCAATTTGCATCAATTTGCACTATTTCATATTCTATTTCCTAAAAAAAATCCTCGGAAGGGCACTCCCTCCCAAGACCCCTCCTCACAGAATCTGAATTGGTGAATACTTGGGGTGAAATTTAGAAAAAATTACATAACAGTCAGTTCATTTATAAATAACATTCTTCTTCACCAACGATTCTCGCGTACGTCGCACATGGCAACCCTAGCGCCATCTTGGATCTGGGCGAGAACGTTGACATCCCATACATAACCTCGCGATACTAACCAGACCTGTCCAGTGATTCCCTGAGGCAAACGCACCGGAACAAACACTGAAGCAGACGACAGCTGGAGGAAAGTACAGACATATCGCGGACTCCCCAGCTATGGATCCTTTCTTTTAAAAGGCTTGTTATAAAGAGAACGGATTGGGAGTGTAAACCGGTGGTATGGGGAAGACAGGACAGGCTTTTGGGGTGATGTTTAGTTCTTCTCTCGGTGGTTCAGCACCTCCATTCCCCCGCAGGCTCCGGGGATGCTGGAGACAATCCCCGCAGGAGAACTCTCTGATACTGCCCCTGGTAGATTGCACGCAGAGGCAGGAGTATATTTTATAAACTGGAATAACTTTATTGTTCAACTCACAACACACAGTCAGCACACACTGCATACACTTGGCCTCCAGCCTTCAGATGGTCCCTGGACTCAACCCTGGGGTTTGAGGCCTCCAGAGCCGGTCCTAAGCTCTTCCCTGACTACCTGATGGGATGAGGGGTATAGTCCTCACTCCCACTCCCCTAAGGGAGGGGATGGAAGGTGGCCAGAGCCCTGCACACACTCTTCCGTAGGACCTGTCTCTCTCATGGGAGAGACAACACTAACTAAATTTACATGAGCAGCCACTGAAGTAGAACACAGGCCTTATCCCGTCCCCCTTTTCACTCAAGGGAGCTGCTCACTGCTGGAGAAAACCCGGATAAGGCCTAACACTGCCTGTACTGATACCAGGACTTACATGCTAGGCAGGGCAGGATAGTTAGGGTGACTAGACATCTCGGTTTAGGCAGGACAGTCCCGGTGCCCTGATATTCTCTAAAATGTCCCGGTTTTTAAAGTCAGCAGAGAGTAGGAGGATGCCTGCGAGGAGGAGAGCAGGAGAAGAGCGGAGGTCTTGTCTGGCTGCAGCTGTAGAGGGTGGGGGGCGGTGTTAGCTGTAGAGGAGCCCCAGCAGTAAGACACGGAAGTCATTGAGGTCTTCCAGTGTCTACTGCCAGGGCGCAAGATGGCTCCCTCCTGCCATATCTGGATAATAGTAATTTTGCCCATTATTGTATTGTACTGTACTGTTATGGTTGTTGGGGGTAAAGGGGGTGTCCATTCATTCCCATTGGGGTTATCTTTGCTCCCATTGAGGGCACAGGTAACAACACTGGCAATGAATGGGTGTATTGGCTCGTAATGTGTTGTAATGTTTATTGTGGGTAGTGGGGGTGGGTGAAGGTGGCATTTTGTCCGCAGTGGGTGTTTATGCCTACTGGGTGGGTAGCAGGAAGGGTTACCCCTTCATCACTTTAGCGGTAGTAACCGCTAAGGTAATGAAGGGGTTAACTCCTCCTGCAAGGCCAAAACACCCACCACATGCCAAATAATACTTTCACCCACCCCAGCAACCCACAATAAACCAGGCACTGGTAGTTAACCCCTTCATTGCCTTGGCGTATTATCAGTTAAGGTAATGAAGCTGCATCCCATCGTACTTTTAGTGTCTCTTCTGCTAACACCTCCTCCTCCTCTATTGATCTCTCTGTGGGGGTACCCCAGGGCTCTGTCCTGGGACCTCTTCTCTTTTCTCTGTACACACACTCTCTAGGTGACCTAATAACATCTTTTGGGTTTAATTATCACCTCTATGCCGACGACACACAAATATACTTTTCAACACCTGACCTTACACCTGCTGTACAAACCAAAGTTTCTGAATGTCTCTCTGCTATATCATCCTGGATGGCCCTCCGACGCCTTAAACTCAACATGGCTAAAACAGAGCTCCTCATACTTCCTCCCAAACCTGGCCCTACTACCTCCTTCCACATTACTGTTGGAACTACAATCATTCACCCAGTAGCCCAAGCACGCTGCCTAGGGGTCACGTTCGACTCCTCTCTCTCATTCGCCCCTCACATTCAAAACATTTCTAAAACTTGTCGCTTTTTCCTCCGCAATATAACTAAGATACGCCCTTTCCTCTGTTGTTCGACTGCTAAAACTCTGACTCAGGCCCTCATTCTCTCCCGTCTTGATTACTGTAACCTCCTGCTGTCCGGCCTTCCTGCCTCTCACCTGTCTCCCCTACAATATATCCTAAATGCTGCTGCCAGAATCACTCTACTCTTTCCTAGATCTGTCTCAGCATCTCCCCTCATGAAATCCCTCTCCTGGCTTCCGATCAAATCCCGCATCTCACACTCCATTCTTCTCCTCACTTTTAAAGCTTTACACTCTTCTGCCCCTCCTTACATCTCATCCCTAATTTCTCGGTATGCACCATCCAGACTCTTGCGTTCTTCTCAAGGATGTCTTCTTTCTACCCCCTTTGTATCTAAAGCCCTCTCCCGCCTTAAACCTTTTTCACTGACTGCCCCACACCTCTGGAATGCCCTTCCCCTCAGTACCCGACTAGCACCCTCTCTATCCACCTTTAAGACCCACCTTAAGACACACTTGCTTAAAGAAGCATATGAATAGCACTGTGGATATTCTAAACACGATACATAATGCTTGGCCCCCTGCAGACGCACTTACCAGAACTCCCTCCTACTGTCTCTGTACGTTCTCCCTACCTACCAATTAGACTGTAAGCTCCTCGGGGCAGGGACTCCTCTTCCGAAATGTTACTTTTATGTCTAAAGCACTTATTCCCATGATCTGTTATTTATATTATCTGTTATTTATTTGATTACCACATGTATTACTACTGTGAAGCGCTATGTACACTAATGGCGCTATATAAATAAAGACATACAATACAATACAATACAATACAATGTAAATGTATTTTTATTGCATCGGATGGAAGCCGGGGGTCTCCAGACGTGATATTAATGTGTATCAGCTCCGGAGACTCCCAGCTTCAATCCGATGCAGGAAAAATGCATATTTTTTTTCCAAGTCCTACTCTCAGATCCCATCTTGCCACCCTAGGGCTGGCAAGGTGAATCTTTGATAAACTCGCAATTCCAGAGCTCCGATAATCTCATCAGAGCTACTAGAATTGTGTGATTTCAGAAAAAAATGCGAGTTGCAGCCGTTTTGCAGCTCGGCGAGTTTGGGCAGAAGCGAGAAATCGCAAAAAAATGCTTTCCCCAACGATTCGACGAACGTATCGAGGCTTTCTGAATAGCTCCCTAGCAACATTTTGCGATAGCCGCTCAAAATCCGCGATGAGGGTTATCGCAGCTACTAGAATATGCTCCTTGGTGCTTTGGGGCCCCAGAGAGTCTTAATCAGCCACTGTGTTTATGGATCTTAGGCAAAATGTGCTGGACAGGTTTAATAGGATAATCCTGTACCAAAAACCTTGTGTGCTCTTGTCAATCCAATTGTTTCTCACAGGCATGCTGATGATAGTCAGCTTTTTTTTCCTCTTTAATAATGGCTGTAGGATCTGAAATGAGCAATTTAAAACACAATACAATACCATTTTTTCTGCTGGTTTTTTTTTTCCTGTAGGGAAACAAAATGGCTGTCACTGGTAGTGAGTAAAAAGTCTTCATTCTTCCACCTCAGTCACATTGCCAGGATTAAAGCTGCAGTACTGCATTCCCCATTTTCTTTCTTCTCTTATTTTTATATGTAAAGCACGTGACAATGTATAATTCTACATTCTTACCTAAGCTGGCAATCGTTTGGTGCTCCCGTTATAAATCTGTAAAAAAAAATGTGTGACTAATGAAATGGCCGCCTTGTAACTTTGTGCCACACTCTGTGAAATGCTGCAGCCTGATATGTACCATTATATTACTAAGACCCCCAGAGGGTCTTAATCTGCCACTGTGTTTATAGATCTGAGGCAAAATGTACTGGACAGGATTAATCGGATATTCCTGTACCAAAAAAATCTTGTGTGCTCTTGTCAATCCAATTGTTTCTCACAGGCATGCTGATGCTAGCCAGCTCCTTTTTTGAATAATGGCTGTAGGATCTGAAATGAGCAATTTAAAACACAACCGTGCCATTAAGTTGTCTCATAACCTCATTATGATAATCAATGTAATTTGAAACCACAATGGAACCACACTTATCAGCTGGACAGATAATAACGTCATTGTTATTAGAAAGGGGTGTTGATAGCTCGTTTCAAATTGGTTTCAAGGCTATAATTAAATGTACTGGTTCTATTAAGATCATTAACGTCATCATTCGAAAACCTGCCTAGGAAATATGGAAATGTAATGACATTTCTGATAGGAGGATCAAAGCACCTTTTAGGTTGAAAAAAAAGTTGTTGTTTCTGCTGGTTGCTGTTATCAAAAAGATCGTTTAGTTGCAAACTGCGATGTGTCCGAAATATTTCTATTTCCCGCTCAAACTCCGACATCCCGCGGGGTGGAATGAACGAGAAGTCCGTTTGAAGTTCGAGATCCTCGTTTTCTGTCAATTTATGGGTAGAAACGAGAAGATTGTAAACTACAATTTATTTCAAGGAAATTGGCTGACTTCAGACTTTGTGCTTTTTGCCGCCCTTGTGGGTGACCTTTCTATGGTTTTTTTGTAGGGTAACAAATTGTCTGTCACTGGAAGTAAATGTCTTCATTCTTCCACCTAATGCACATAGCCAGGATTAAAGCAGCAAGACTAGGTCCCCTGTTTGTTCCCCTTATTTTTATATGTAAAGCACATGACAATGTGTAATTCTACACGCTTACCCAAGCTGGTAATCGTTTGGTGCTCCTGTTATTCATTTGTAAAAAGCCTTATTGTGTGCCTAACGAAATGAACGCCTTGTAACTCTGTGCTGCACTCGATGAAATGCTGCAGCTGATATGTAACATTATATTACTAAGTGTCACACATTTTTTGTTACAGCTTTCAGAGTAGTAGTCTGCTGTTTGGGACACAGCAACAGATGTTTGTGATACTTTGTTGCTAAAGGGCAGATCTCAAAAAGGTATGTGTCAGAGCCTGTTTCAAAAGAGGGAGTGGGTGACATTCTAAATGGTTGCTGTAGCAACCAAAGATTGATCAGTACATTAAAAAGATCATTAAAATGGCATTAGGAGTTTAAAAAATGCATACAAGCATGAAAAATTCTATATATTTTTTAAATAAATCAGTTCTGTAGTATTACATAATACATCTAATACTACAGAACTGATTTTTCTCTGCACTGGCTGCCTGTAAAATGGTGAATTTATTTCAAGATTGGCTTGGTGACAGTCAAAGCCCTACATGCCCAGGGTCCCAGTTATCTGAGAGAGCTGCTAGTTCCCTACCCTTCCAATCGCTCACTTCCATCTGCAGGTGAAGGACTCCTACCAGTTCCCAGAAACTCCCTCACTTCCTTTGGGGCCCGAGCTTTTAGCCGCGCTGCTCCCACTCTCTGGAACAGTCTGCCGCCTCGTACAGTGCAAGAGGTCCCCTCTCTGGGAATCTATATTAAAAAAAAATGGCTCAAGATCTACCTTTTTATCCAGGCATTTAAAGCAATAAAACATGTGAAATCTTAGGTGTGTGTATATATATATATATATATATATTTTTTTTTTTTTTTTTTTTTTAAATAAATCCGTTCTGTAGTATTAGATAATAGTGAGTTTTTTTTGTTTTTATTCAACTCTTAATGCCATTTTTAATGAGTTGTTAAGCATCCTTTTATTTCTATATCAGGTTTTGACCCTCCTCCCATACAGTGCAAGATATTTGCAACACTTTCCTGTTTGGGATAATTAGCTGCAAATGTTCCCAGTAGTTTCAGCTGTAAACTGTAATAATAGATAATGTTATCTTAGTAATATAAGGATACATTGTAGCTGTTGAGTTACACTGACTGAAGCGGCCATTATGTTAGGCACACAATCAGGATTTTGACAGATTTATAACAGGACCATCAAACGATTGCCAGTTTAGGTAAGAATGTAGAATGATACATTGTCACATGCTTTACATATACAAATAATTGGGGGGGAAATGTTGGAACGTAGAATTGCTGCTTTAATTAATGAACCACAACCTGTCTGTCATTTAATAGATACAGTACCGTCCTATCCAATATTGCATCTTTCCTTAGATAGTTACATAGTTACATAGTAGATGAGGTTGAAAAAAGACGTAAACCCATCAAGTTCAACCTATGCTAAATTTAGACAACAGATACTTTATCCTATATCTATACTTACTTATTGATTCAGAGGAAGGCAAACAAAAAAACCCCAGTGTTATTTCATCCAATTATATCTCATAAGGGGAAAAATAAATTTCTTCCCGACTCCAAGAATGGGCAATCGGATTAATCCCTGGATCAGCATCCTTCCCATGTATACTTGTGTTATGGTTTTTTTTTAACCTCCAGGTGTTTTCTTTTTTCGTGCCTGTAAAGTGCTTTGAGTCCCATTGGGAGAAAAGCGCTATATAAATATAGGTATTCTTTTATTATTATTCACTGCCCGAGGAACCACTAGTAGTAGTGAACAATCATGGGGACAGTAGTGTGAATAGATGTCTTGTACTTAGTAACTCATATCATACACCCCATTTTGTGGCCCCCTTATTTGGAGCACATTAGCGTAATCAGTTAGGTGTTTATGATGACTATTCATGATGTTTATGACATGCATTCAGGGCCGACGAGAGGGGGGGTGGGGGAAATCTGGGGGCCGGGGGCACTTAGCTGTGGCGGCCGCCTCCTTTTCAACCGCAGCGTGATGTCACACGGCGTCTCATTGCCATGGCAGCGCAATGTCGCAGAGTCAAATGATGTCACAACACGACGCCGTGTGATGTCATTTGACGCTGCAGTTCAGAAGGAGGAGTGCGGCAGCAAGGATGAGGCCGCCACAGCTAAGTGCGGGAGAACAAAGAGTTGCTGGGGGGCCCGAACCCGCGCACGGCGGCCCTGCATGTATTGACACTTGTAAGTGTAGCCATGCCTGCTCTGGCTTCCCGTCTGCCCTCACTGACATGTATGTCCTGGTAAGTGCAGGCAGTGTCAGGCCCTTTTGCGCGAAACGCGCCAGAGTGGTGCTTACCTGCATCATGTCATGTGTGTACTGATTTAATAAATGATTTTAATCTATTTTTGGTATTGAAGCCCCCACTTTTTCATTTTTTCTTGCTTGCGGTGCTCCGTTGTCTTCACATCCTGGAATTTTAAGTGTCAGGCCCAATCTTGAGTTTTCCCCACACCAGCAGCGTCCTTGAGTGACAGGGTCTGTGTTCTGCCCAATCAGGGGCTCAGACCTTGTACCTTCTCCCCTCAGTACTAGGGAAGCTGCAGCCCTAAATTGAGTCAGTGAGTGTTGTCTCGCCCTTTGGGGTGGGACTATAACCTGCAGCCTCATCAAGTGGCTGTGGCAAAACAAAGACAGCTGGAAAGTCCTCAGGCCTCCAAGGCGAACCAGGGACCATTCAGAGGTCTGGGACCTAAGAGAATCCTTTAATCAGTGTATCTCCATTGTATGCTGGTTGCTGAATAAAGGATGTTCATGCTCAAGTACACTCCTGGCCTGAGTTTGCAGTCTGTCAGGGGGAGTATGTGATAATTCTTCAGCAGGGACTGCCTCCAGCACTCCTGGAGGCTGCTGAAGATGGAGGCGCTGACTTCAAGAGAAAGAACTATGCATTGACCTCCAAAAGCCTGTCCTGTTTTCTCCACAACATCGGCGGAATCTCAGCTCTCCTGCAAGCCAACAGGTATTATGCACCACTACACACCTGGTAGCGACTCCATCTTCCATAGGGTGGGGGGGGAAGGGGGGGGAGAGGAGCTACATAATAATTATTTTGCACAACACCCGGTTTCTGCATACCTGTAGCACCATTTGTCCATCTTCACACTACATCATTAATAGTGGCCAGTGTAGTGTTTGTCCTGTTATATCGATCATTGCTGTGCATTGTCCCCGGACACCCTCCTGTTTCTCCAGCTCCAGACCAACATCTTACAGACGTACACATTGAGACTTCCAAAATATCACTGTTTCTCTTAGTATCTGCCAGTGTATTTGCGAAATAGTTGAAACTTATCAACACAATTGCTATTACATGACTATTGACATACTGTAAGTTATCTTCATTGGACCAATGTTTTCAAGTGATATTCGTTTTTCCCAGTGAAGTCTGTTTTGTAGCATACATACTGTACGTGGTATGATACTATGATGTTACTATGATGTACATTTTTATTGATAATCACGATTGCCATCACGTGTTTGTTACCTGTGCAACACTCTTTTTTCATTTTTTTCACATGGGTGCCGTTACTTGGGGAGGGAGCGGTGGGTACAAATATGTGGTTGTACATACGCGCCGCCATCTTGATAAAGGTCACATAAACATTACGTTGATTGTAACGCGCAAACAATACAAATATTATCTATTAACTCCTTCAGTAGGACGGATCTATACCAAAAACGCTAGAAATATTCAGAGCAATAGGCAAAGTTATAGTGCGCGGTTCTATGGGGCAATAGGGAGAGTTATAGAGTAGTAACATGGGGAAATAGGACTTATACGAAGCAGGTATATGCAGCAAATGGAGGAGTTATAGGGAGAAATTACATGTGGCAATACTGGGTCTGTGATACACAGGATCAGGATAAAAACAGCTGATTGGAAAGTGGGATGGGGCGAGCATTACACCATGGGGAGGAGGGGCCGCACCTCCAAGCACCAACAGCTGCATAACCCAATCAAGCTCCAGAACCCCAAAACCCACCCTCACATCATATATACAGCATATATATTAGTGTCAAAAAGCAGTTCTACTGAGCGTGGCAAGATACACAAACAAACACAGAAAGGCCAGCGCATCATACAAAATGATACAACATATAGTGCAATACCTCAGTGCGTATCTGCTCATGAAAAAATGGGTCATTTAGTTAAACCCTTTGGCCAAAAGGTTATAAGCCTGCAGCCACTTCACGGCATGCCCAATGCAGGTCCTAACACTGCCTGGCACAATTCTCCTGCACCTCTCTTTTCTGCTGGCGGGAGAAAGACCATACTGGGTCTGAGTCACAGGATCATGATAAAAACTGCTATTTGGAAAGTGGGCCGGGGCGAGCTTTAAGGCCTTGGGGAGGAGGGACACTTCTTGTGAAGAGTTCCTTTATGGAAGAGAAGAAGAAAGGGGAGAAATAAAAAAAACTGGTAGTACAGACATAAATTAAAAGGCCTTCTTGGGGTACTCTAGAGGCTGCTATAGATGTGACAGCTGTCCTCAATGCAAGGATGTAGTGAGTAAAACAAAGGTTATATTTTGTTAATCTGGAAAATGTGAATATCAGATAAAAAAACGTAATTAACAGGAACACTAAGGGAGTGATCTACGCGGTCTTATGCCCAGGTAATAAGGTCTATGTGGGAATATCTGAAGGACAAAATGCCCATTAGGAAAAGCCATAGGAAATATTCCATGGTAAGACACTTCCAGGAAGTTAACCATGGAAACAAAAATAATGAAAGTGTGGTTGCCTTAGAGTGTGTGTAACATTCTCTAAGAGGTGATTTAATAAAGAATATAGCACAGATAGAACCACATTGGAACCAAATTGTATTAAGACTAGAAACGTTAAACTGCTTTTATACGTGATAACTCCCCCTCTTTTTCAGGTGTATGTACCATACTGTATATTTAGTTGTAGTTATGCCTTGATAAAGTGCTCTGTGTAGCACGAAACATGTTGGTAGGGTAATGCCTTGCCCTTTTTTCCTTCCATGACTATTAAATCTTTTTACGGATAACGCACTTTCCTCCTAATTCTCTTTTTTGGATGACTCCGGTTGGGCTCTGCCATTTCTCTCTCCTACTGCTATCTATCTCCAAGGACGGAGGCGCACCCAGAGGTCTGGTGGGATCAACATGGACGCTGCTGCGGATTCGTGAGTTTTCTTGCTTGCTACATGGTCATATTATTCTACAAAGGGATTGGGGTACTGTTTATTGGGGTGATCATTAGCCTTTGGGTTCCTGGACAATTTGAGTGCCATCTATGGTGGTTTATCAACTAGGATACCACACCCAGTACCCCCCCCCCCCCCCCAATTAAGAATACATCCATCATCTTCATACTATCATCATCATAGTTGTATACAGTTCTTAGCACCAAGCATTATACTCCTATTTAGTTGTAGGCATGTTATTCTGGAAGCCAAAGGGTCACGTGGTGATGACTTAGCTCAGATAGTGTCAACTCGCCCTCTTTTCCAAGCACGACAAGGTCTGTTTCTTTTCTTACTTTATTTTGGAGAAAGCAGGTAAAAACAGTATCTTGTGTAGAGGTGTAGGTCTAAATCTCTGTGTGTGCTTAGTAGTAAAGGGAGGTGAAAAGATAATCCTGCAGCACCATTACAGGGATTACAGCGAGGTACTCACGAGTCCAGAGCAATGGTAGAAAAGGAAAAAGCAATGTATGCTGGGCAGTGAGATAGTCTGGGGACAGACCATCTGTGGGCAGAGCAGAGGGGGAGAAAGCAGACTAGCCCATTAGAGAGAAAGGCTGGGGCTGCCATGACAACTCACAGGAGTGTCTGGGGGAGCTACAACATGTGTCAATAATGTTGCATCTTTAATACAGCAAGCTGCTGGGTGAGGGGAAATGGCACTGTATTTGTGTGCAGAGCCAAACACATACAGCTGGCACAAAAAGGCTGACAAGCACGGCTGCGAGGAAAAAGGGGGGGGTGAAACAGAAGTGTAGACAGGGGTATACCTGTTCCATGACACATGTTTATTATTAATAAGATGTCATCAAACAGTATTGCCGATAAAATATATTCACGTGAATATTTAATACAATATGAATGGGAGTAAAGACGTGCATACATACATACATAAAAGGGGATAAACATGAATAATGTATCCTAGCAAGCTATAAAATTATAGGGCCATCATTCTGCCCTTACGGGGCACATTGGCAGCAGAGCCCTTCCTGTAAAAAAGTTAAGGAACTTACCTTAATGAGCAGCCCTCCTCCGGCAGCGTCGCGGTCTCATGACGTCACGGCGGCATGTGACGCAAGGTCCTGTGACGTCGCAGCATCATTTGACGTCAGTCACTATGCCAATGTGATGCTACAGGAAGCGGCCCACTCCAAAAAAGGTAAACAAAAGGAGAAAACACAGACACCCAGTCCCCACACCTACCTCTCCCTGCCGGTCCGGGGGGCCCCACGCTCCCTCTTCCTGTCAGCACCGGGATCTAACTTAAGACTGGAGGGGGGGAGCTGGAGGAGGTGGGGCCTTCGCTCCCTCCTCCAGCTCCCCCCTCCGGTCGGGTGAAAGTTGGATCCCAGCACCGACAGGAGGGAGCGTGGGGCACAATGGGGTCGCCTTGCCCAAGTCCGGTCATGTTCAGTTCTGTCATGAGTTCGTACTGCGCTATATTTCCGGTAGTGTGGAGGACGAACGCCATCTTTTCCCAGAGGGAGTTGAAGGTCGGCAAGGCAGCAACACGTGGAGGAGTAGAGGAGGAAGTCCTCCTGTGCGCAAGCTCAGCAAAATTAAACTGTTTCCTTTATGATAATCTCCCTCAAAGTACACTTTTGAAACCCCCATTGCCACCACTTTAGACTTATTTTTAGATATAGTATATAGATATATAAAAAAAAAAACGACACCGTGTTATTTCCACTAAATCAGGAGACCACACTCGATGTTGAAGCAGGTAAAGTATATATTGATGACAAGGCACATTGGAATTTTGTATATATTTTACCTGCTTCAACATCAAGTGCGGTTTCCTGATTTCGTGGAAATAACGGTGTATATATATATATAAAGCGCCCGATCCTAGTGTAATATCGTTGATAAAAATGTAATGGTCTTGAACATAAACAATTTAAAACTCACAAACATCCGAAGTATTAGTGCGTGTTATGAGAATACTCGTGCCCCAACGTGAACCAGGACGCTGCTCCGTTTGCATTGCTCTGCTCCAGCGATCCCGAGGTCACCTCCTCACACGTCCTCCCAGTAGGTGTTATCTCTTAGGGAGTCGTCTGGCATCCCAAAGCAGGCACGCAGCGTTCCGGTCAGGGGAGTTCCCAATCCTCAGGGTAGAGTATACACTCCCTCCCCGGCGTAGTGATTCATTTGTAAACCACCCTGCTTCTCAGCAGCCCTACGCGTTTCCTCAGTCAGGCTGAATTCATCAGTGGGTGACTGAGTGACTGGGTGGGTGAGTGGCTGACCTTGACCGGGTGGGTGCTGCCAGGGGCGCAGACAGCTTTCCCAGGGCCTAGGACTAAAGTTTCCACTGGGGCCCCCCACACACATGTCGACGGCCTTGCGAGAACCCCTCCCCTCGTTTTCTCTCACTCCCCTCTTACACTTCCTGTCATCCTTTCCTCCCCCCTCTCTTACACCCCCACCTCTCCTAGCCTGTCCCTCCCATGTATTTCTCCCCCCTTCCTCACAATCAATAACCCCTCTCCAATATACGCACACACGCACAAATAAGCCCCCCTCCCCAAACACACACACAGATAATCCCCTCCCCAAACAAACCCACCCAAATAAGCCCCCCTCCCCAAACACAGATAATCCCCTCCCAAAACACACACACAGATAATCCCCTCTTAAAACACACACAGATAAGCCCCCCATCCCAAACACACACACAAAAATAAACCCTCCTCCCCAAACACACAAATAATCCCCTCCCCAAACACACAAATAATCCCCTCCCCAAACACACAAATAAGTACCCCTCCCCACCTGGGAGGATGGTATAGGGAGGGCCTGGGGGCTTACCTGAGGGGCCCTTGAATGGGCCTGCTGGAGCAGGATAGTCAGTACAAGGACATGTGGTGCCGCACAAAGGAGGGGGGACCTTCTGTCCTGCAGGAGGGAAAGGAGGATGTGGCAGCCAGGAAAGTGCAGTGCCCATCTTGCCTGCAGAGAGGAAACTGTATGGTTGCCGGCAGGGTGGCCAGGCCCCTTGACTGGCTGTCCGGGTGAGATTCAGCCGGTTCGCACCGGTTCGTGCGAACCTGTTCCTGGAATTTTTCAAATTCGCAGAACCGGTGCAGTAACCGGCAGAAAAATCACTTGTTTCAAAGCAGGACTGCAGGGGAGGTACGCCATATCGCTATATATATATATCGAGCAATAAAGTAACGATGCGGTCGACTGTGCATGCACGGCATATAAATGTTGCGCATGTGCAGCAACGGGTGCGGCCTAGTGTGCATGAGCGGGAAATACATTTCGCGCATGCGCAGTAGCTGTAGCGGTCTAGTGCGCATGCGCAGCACATAAATTTCACACATGCGCAGTTGCAGCTGTGGCCTAGTGCGCATGCGTAAGAAATACATTTCACGCATGCGCAGTAGCCACAGCAGTCTAGTGCACATGCGCGGGACATAAATTTTGCGCATGCGCAGTATCAGAGGCGCCATAGTGCGCATGCGCGGGAACTAAACTTCGCTCATGCGCAGTGGCAGTGGTGGTCTAGTGCACATGCGCGATAATAAAAGTCGCGTCGCATGGGCAGGAATAAAGTTAGCGCATGCGCAGTAGAAGTGCAGTAAAGGATGGAACCTAGTACGAACGCGCAGGAATGAAATTAGCGCATGAGGACGGACCCTTGTGATTCGGGGCAGACAGACTACATGCCTGACATTTCTGAAACTGGTCATATAGCGATGATCTATTCTAATTCATGGTTATCGGAAAACGTGGTTGCTGCTTAAAGTACAACAACCCGGCAATCATTTAGTGCAGTGTGATTACGGCTCCAGTTAAAAGATTCATTGATGCGAAGCGCTGACTACACTGGCAGTTTTGCTGATTTCAGTCTGTAGCGATCTGCTGATTATAGCCATGATTGATTGATGCGATGCTATGAGTACACTGGTGTATGCACCGGATAGTGAACGGTTATTTTATTGATTTCAATCTATGGCGATCTAAATACTTGGCTGCTGATTATAACTTTAAACAACTTTGCTAACATTCAGGGCAAGTGGGAATATGGCCTTTGGTCAACAAAAATAGTAATGCGCTGATTACTCTGATATATGCGCTGATTACTCTGATATATGCGCTGATTACTCTGATATATGCGCTGATTACTCTGATATATGCGCTGATTACTCTGATATATGCGCTGATTACTCTGATATATGCGCTGATTACTCTGATATATGCGCTGATTACTCTGATATATGCGCTGATTACTCTGATATATGCGCTGCATTGAACTGCCTTATATGTTTGAAATAACTTTGTGGTATTTAATCACGCTGTCATTATTGGGGACACTGTCCTTAGTGTATTTGAAGTGGTGATACCGTTTAAGCACTGCCCAAATATTTAGACTCCCCTACATGACAGTTTTATACACTACTAGCTGATATACCTGGCATTGCCCGGGATTTAATTTTTCCGCTCCTCTACGCTCCCCCCCCCCCCTCTCTCTCCCCATTCCCCTCTCTCTCCCCCTTCCACCCCCCCTTTCTTTTTGTCCCCCGTTCATGTCAATCCGGTCCCCCCCTTCACATGAATGCGTCGTCGTCCCCGTTGACAGGTCCATTCCCCCCCCTCCTTCATAGCTCCGTCCACCCCCCTTCACAGCTCCGCCCCCCCCCGTTACCAGCTCAGATTCCCCCCCAGTTGACAGCTCCGGTCCCCCCTGAGTCCCATGGAGCACCCCTCAGTACATATATAAAATACCCCAACCCCCAATCCATACATCAAATACCCCAACCCCCCCAATACATATATAAAATACCCCAACCCCCCCCCCCCCCAATACATATATAAAGTACCCCAACCTCCCCAATACATAAAATACCCCAACCTCCCCAATACATATCTAAAGTACCCCAATAATATATAAAAGACCTCAACCCATATATAAAATACCAAAAAAAAAAACAAATACATATATAAAATACCACAACCCCCCCAATACATATAAAATGCCCCAAACCCCCCCAATACATATATAAAGTACCCCAACCTCCCCAATACATAAAATACCCCAAACCCCCAAATACATATATAAAATGCTTCAACACATATATAAAATACACCCCCAATACATAGAAAAATTCGACTGACCTTGGGGATGATCTCAGGTCCGGCCGGTGGCTGCAGGGGGGGTTGGGGGGGATGGTGTGCTGGTACCTGCAGGGGGGGGGGGTGCTCCAATGCTGCGGTGGGGGTGTGGCGGTGCTCCGATGCAGCGGGGGGGGAGGGTGGCGGTGCCCTGATGCTGTGTGGGGTGGCGGTGCTGGGCCGGTGGCTGCGAGGTGGGTGGGTGGCGGTGCTCCAATGCTGCGGGAGGGGGGGGGTGGCGGGATGGGCTGGGGGTGGGGGTTGCGGTGGCCCGATGCTGTGAGGGGGGGTGGTGGTACTGGGCCGGTGGCTGTGGGGGGGGGGGGTGGCGGTGCCCCAATGCTGCAGGGGGGGGTAGCGGTGCTGGGCCGGTGGCTGCTATGGCTGTGGAGGGGAGGGAGGCGGTGCTCCGATGCGAGGGGGTGGCGGTGATAGCCCGGTGGCTGTGGGGGGGGGGGACTGTGCTCCAATGCTGCGGGCGGGGGGTGGCGGTGATGGTCCGTGGCTGTTGGGGGGGGGGTGGCGGTGCTCCAATGCTGCAGGGTGGGTGCTGGCCTGGTGGCTGCGGAGGAGGGGCTGTCCTCCGATGCTCAGCAGTTGCCGCTGGCCCCGCTGCAGGCACCTTTCTCACCATGCTGCTCCCGTGCCTCCCTCTCACACCGGGCAGCAGGTTTTTTTTTTTTACATTAACTGGCCAATGACAACGAGAGGTGTGGCCGGCCGCCAGCGGCCAATGAGCACGCACAAACCCACAGGCCAATCACAGGGGGCACAAACATACAGACAAACATTTTTTCACTTTTATATATATATATATATATATATATATATAGATTCATGAATTACGGAGAAGTATATGGCTACATTTAAGCTAAAGGGATCAGACCATGTTGATACATACACGCATTGAGTGGTGTGCATCTGTAACACATTTGCTGGTCATTTTGTTGCAATTTATATCGCTGCTACATTTCTGGAGAAGTCTCCCTTATAGTATCTGTATCTGTAGCTGTGAGATATTTTAAGCCAATACCAAAGCTTCGTTTTGTGACTGTTTGCTATTCACTCTATAAATCTATAATGTAATCAATATACTGCTGCTAAGTATGAGTATACATATACTTTTCTAAAAGGTAACATTGAACCAGCACTCTAAGATTGAGGTTACCATATACATACTACCTGTGTGGTACAACAGCACACCCAGCTAGCTGCTTTATTCTTTTTCTATATGAGTTTGTCCGGTCCTCACCACCGGGGTTTTAATATTCACACACTGTAAATAATGTACACGTTATGAGTCAAGTATATATGTTAATCACATTTGATTATTTTTTTATTACCCCCCCCCCTTAGAGGTAGTTATTATGACCGGTCTCTCTTATTGGTCCTAATATAGCCCATGGTATATATTTACCTTCTGAATAAGACACCAATACCAGGTTTGTTTAAGACTTGAATAGGTTGAGTGCAGCATTTGGGGACCTTTTCTCTGATCTTCTCTGATCAGACTCTTCAGTTGGAAAATAGCAATCTGATGCTAGTCTGGGACATGTGACTCCGCTGGTGTTTTACCGCGACCTCGCCGCAGGGACACAGCCACCTAATGGCTGGAGGAGAAATTGCCAGACCCTGCTTTTCTCTCTGCATCCGGCAAAACCGGGAGATAGAAGAAGACAGGTAGAGTGACCTGATGTCCCAGTTTAGCCTGGACAGTCACAGTTTTTAGGGCTCTGTCCTGACTTTTTCTGCTGCTGCTGTCCTGGTTTTCTAGACCCCTGGCGAGCGCCAACTGCGCATGCGCGATCGGCAATTGACGACTGTTCTTGCGCATGCGCATGAGCAACCAGTAAACGACTTCGCATGCGTGAAAATTTGTCCCAGTTTTTGCCGGGACAAATATGGTTACCCTAGCCAGGAGGCATGGAGGTGGGGAGGGAGAGATCTGAGGGAGATGTGAGAGGTAGTGGGGGAGATGTGAGGGGGGCTGGGGGAGGTGTGAGAGGGACTGGGGGAGGTGTGAGAGGGACTGGGGGAGGTGTGAGGGGGACTGGGGGAGATGTGAGAGGGACTGGGGGAGGTGTGAGAGGGAGTGGGGGAGATGTGCTAGGGACTGGGGGAGGTGTGAGAGGGACTGGGGGAGGTGTGAGAGGGACTGGGGGAGGTGTGAGGGGGACTGGGGGAGACGTGAGAGGGGCTGGGGGAGGTGTGAGAGGGACTGGGGGAGGTGTGAGGGGGGCTGGGGGAGGTGTGAGAGGGACTGATGGAGGTGCGAGAATTACTGAGGGAGGTGTGAGAGGGAGTGGGGGCGATGTGAGAGGGACTGGGGGAGGTGTGAGAGGGACTGGGGGAGGTGTGAGGGAGTGAAGGAGATGTGAGAGGGACTGGGGGAGGTGTGAGGGAGTGAAGGAGATGTGAGAGGGCCTGGGGGAGGTGTGAGGGAGTGAAGGAGGTGTGAGAGGGACTGGGGGAGATGTTAGAAGGATTCTCTCTGCCCTCCTTGGCCTGTCTCTGCCCTCCTTGGCCTGTCCCTGCCCTCCTTGGCCTGTCCCTGCCCTCCCTGGCCTGTCTTTGCCGTGGACCAAAGAAACAGTATAATGACAATCAAGTAGCAATGTGTAAATATTTAACGAAAAGCAAATTAATAATTTATTTCAATCAAATATTGTTGTTTTTCATTTTTCACTATAAAAGGGCGGTGAGGTCTCCCCCCCTCCCCCCCACCCCCGTGAGAGAGAACCAGTTGCTAAAAATGTTGAATCCCACCACTGTCTGTCCCCCCCTGTTGGCGGCCCTGCATACAGGCGCGTGCACATACAGTGCAAGCAGACTGCTGTTCCGTGGTGAACATTACTTCAATTTATTGATTTTAACAAGCGAACAATACAAATATTATCTAGTGTTATTAACTCCTTCAGTAGGACGGATATGTACCCCAAACCCTATAAATATACTGAGCAATAGGGACAGATTACATGGGGCAATAGGAGGAGTTATAAGGATGAGTTATATAGAAACATAGGAGGAGTTATAGGGATCGGTTATATGGAGAAATAGGATGAGTTAAAGGGTAAGGTTAAATTGCACTGGGAGTTATGGGGAGAACTTTATGGAACTGTGTACGAAATCTGGAAATGAGTCTCAGCCCAGGTCCCTCTCCAGGTGTTCCGCTTCCTGCCAGTGATGGGGTAACCTATTAATTACAGCTTTGATCTTCTTGGGTCATTTGCATATGAATTAAACTCCCAGGGCCCATTAGATCCGTTACCAAGGCTGCGCGGAGCAGAGGAGGGAGCACGGGGACAGTAGCGGATGCAGGAGGGAGGTACAGTGACAGAGCTCTGTGTGCGTGTGTGTTTGTTGGGGGTGGAGAGGTCAGTACAGGAATAGCAGAAAATATGGGGTGAAGGTGCAGTCACAGAGCTGCCATAAAAGTAATGGCCCCTGCACATGGTCTTCTGATATCTGGCTTTGTTTGCTCTTTAATCTGTCAGCTGGCAGAGGAGAAACAATGCTCTGTAGACTTCAGTGGAAGTCTTTGTGTTATTAGCGCAATGTTCTGAAGTTCTCACTGCATGTTAACGATGTGATGCTCTGCAGGTCTCTATTCATGTTAATGGTGCGATTCTCTTCACGTCTTTGTCCATGGTAATGAAGAAATGCTCTGCAGATCTCATTGTATGTTAATGGTGTGATGCTCTGCCAGTCTGTCCATGTTAATCGCGTGATGCTCTGCAGTCTCTGTGCATGGTAATGACGCAATGCTCTGCAGATCTCATTGCATGGTAATGTCATGATGCTCTGTCCATGTTGATGGTGCAATGTTCTGCAGATCTGTCCATGTTAATGGCGCAATACTTTGCAGACTTAGAGCATGTTAATGGTGCGATGCTCTGCAGTTCTCCATGCATGTTAATGGCGTGATGCTTTGCAAGTCTGTCCTTGTTATTCGTCCAATGCTCTGCAGGTCTCAGTGCATAACGGCACAATGCTCTGTATGTCTCTGTCCATATTCATGGTGCGATCACTGCTTGTCTCAGTGCATGTTGAGTAATCATCTGCAGGTCGCTGTACATGTTAACAGCGCAATGCTCTGCAGATCTGTCCATATTAAGGAGTATTGCTCTGCAGGTCTCAATGCATGCTATAAGCACAGTGCTCTGCAGGTCCATATTAATGACACGATGCTCTGCAGGTCTGTGTCCATGTTGACAGTGCAGTGCTCTGTAGATCTCATTGCATGTTAATCGTACAATGTTCTGCTTGTCTCCATGCACGTTAATGGTGCAATGCTCTGCTCACCATTTCACCACCACTTCCCGGTCTCCATCCCTCCATTTCTCCTCCTTCCACTTTTTTCTCTCCTCTGCTTTCTCACTCCCTTCTTTCTTTCAATCCCCCTACCCCCCTCACTCGCTTTAATCTTCTTTTCCCTCCACCCCTCTCCTTCCACCCTCTATCACTTCTCCCTCCTCCCCCCCTCTCCTGGGCAGAACAGCATACGACATTAATGCCACCAGCAGGTATATACCCGCTCCCTGGTACCCACCTATAACTAGGCAGAGTGGCTGTGCCAGCACAAATAGGCAGAGCACATTAATGGAAGCAGCAGTGCCCAGTGCTAACCTGTGCCCGCGACTCTCCCATGATAGTAAAGCAAAATATCCCAGGGCTACGGCTGGATACACAGCCTGGTCCGCCATGATGCAGAGACAGCAGGCAAAGTCTAAAGGTGGCAAGCGATAAGCTGGAGGAAGCTGGTAACCCCTTCATAGCCAGAGGAACCTGGTGTCACTCATTGGCATTAGCATAACCCAGGAGTTATCAACTCCAGTCCTCAAGACCCCCCCACTAGGTCAGGTTTTCAGGATATTCATCCTTCAGTACAGGTGGCTCAATCAGTCCCTGCTTCAGCACAGTACAGCATGTGTACTGAAGCAGGATTATCCTTAAAACATGACCTGTTGTGGGGTCTTGAGGACTGGAGACGAGAACCCCTGGCATAACCTTTTATTGGGTCACTTTGTTCATACTGACTCTTTAACCCATTAAAAAATGACATGGTCCCATTTTACTCCCAAGTGGGATTGACTTTTTAACCCACTAAACACGTCATGGTCCTTTGATCACTCTACTGCCAGTTCCTTTAGCCCCCCAAAAAACTCCCCTCATTGAGTCACTGTCCTCCCCACATGGCTCCTATGTGGGACTAACCCTATAACCCAGGGGTGCGTGAGATTCTCTGGGGGAAGAGAGGGGGGCGTGGCGCTTAGAGGCCGCGCTCTTCCCCAAAGCATTTAAATAAAATGCCGGGGGACCGCGCAAGGCCTCTGTAACTTCCCTTACTTTGGGTCGCCATGACAACGTGACATCATTTGCCACCGGGGACAAGGTAAGGGGGGGGGGGGGGGGGCGCATGTGAGAGCAGGCAGGGGGCGCAGACTGAAAAGTTTGCGCACTCTTGCTATAACCCATTGAACAAGTCACAGTCCCTCGTCGGGGCAAGTAACCCGACAGACCGTTTTAACCCATTAAAACCAGGTCGATGCGTAAAAAAAAAAAAAAAAAAAGAAGGATTTATTGCCGTTACAAAATAAGATGATCAAGAAAATCGCAGGCTGAGTACAAACCAGCATTGCAACACATCCTGAGCCTGCCAGCCTCCACTGTGTCACATGATTGGGACAGTGACAGAGCTCATGCTTTTCAGTGATGGGGGGGGGGGGGGAGAGAGATTAGAGAGAAGGGGCTCAGTTAACGAGATGATGCTCTGCACTACTGGCAGCACGATGCTCTGCAAATCTTGGCTGATCTCTGCCGTTCCCTGCGTGACCCACTGCGGGTCTGTGTGCCCATGCAGCTCTCCACAGGTCCCGGGGGGAGGGGAGGCGGGGAGCTCTGCTCTCCCACACTCTGCTCCACTCAGGTGGAGGGATATGCACGCAGTATCCGGACGTCATCGAGGGGCCGGTCCTGAGCGTCCGTCTCCACCATCCCCACGCGGTTCAGTGTCCCCCATCCCCTGGCACACGCGCCCCAGGATGCTGTGCTTCCCATCTAGCCACTGCGCGGGGCCCAGCGTCAAAAAGAACTGACTCCCGTTCGTGTCCGGACCCGAGTTTGCCATGGCGAGGATACCAGCGCCTGTGAGGAGGTTGGAGAGGCAGAATTAGGCACCACGAGAACTCGCCAAAAAGGCGGCACAGAGCCTGGCCAGGGGGATTTGAAAGTACAAACCTGTAAATTTTAGGTCTGGGTGAATTTCATCCTCAAACTGCTTCCCAAATATGGAGGCTCCGCCGCGTCCTGAAAAAGAGTAAGCACAGAAGTAGTGAGGGAGGGGGGGGGGGGATTATATGACGCAGTTATAGGTAGGAATCGTATAGTGCAGCGGGAGGTGTTATAGAACGTAGTTGGAGAAGTTTCAGCAGAGGGATTATATGGTGCCATGGGAAGAGTTTGTAGTAATGTAGCAGACTGCGCTCACAGACCGGTTCCTGTGGGGGTCTCCTCCTTGCACCATGAAATCCTTGATAATTCGGTGGAATTTGATCCCGTTATAATATCCTCTCCGTGCCAACTCTGCAAAATTCTTACATGTCTTCGGGGCATGAAGCCAGTATAACTCCAGAGTGATAGTGCCCATACTGGGGACGAGAAGAGAAAAGAAAGGGGAAAGGAGCGAGGGGGGTGGGGGGGGAAGAGAGAGAGAACGGAGGAGAGAACGGAGGAGGAGGGGGGGGAGAGAGAACGGAGGAGGGGGGAGGAGAGAGAACGGAGGAGGGGGGGGGAGAGAGAACGGAGGAGGGGGGGGAGAGAGAGAACGGAGGAGGGGGGGAGAGAGAGAACGGAGGAGGGGGGGAGAGAGAGAACGGAGGAGGGGGGGGAGAGAGAGAACGGAGGAGGGGGGGGGAGAGAGAGAGAACGGAGGAGGGGGGGGGAGAGAGAACGGAGGAGGGGGGGGGGAGAGAGAGAACGGAGGAGGGGGGGGGGAGAGAGAGAACGGAGGAGGGGGGGGGGAGAGAGAGAACGGAGGGGGGGGAGGAGAGAGAGAACGGAGGAGGGGGGGAGAAAGAACGGAGGAGGGGGGGGGAGAAAGAACGGAGATGGGGGGGAGAGAGAGAACGGAGGAGGGGGACAGAGAGAGAACGGAGGAGGGGGGACAGAGAGAGAACGGAGGAGGGGGGACAGAGAGAGAGAACGGAGGAGGGGGACAGAGAGAGAGAACGGAGGAGGGGGACAGAGAGAGAGAACGGAGGAGGGGGACAGAGAGAGAGAGAACGGAGGAGGGGGGACAGAGAGAGAGATAACGGAGGAGGGGGACAGAGAGAGAGAACAGAGGAGGGGGACAGAGAGAGAGAACAGAGGAGGGGGGGGAGAGAGAGAACGGAGGAGGGGGGGAGAGAGAGAACGGAGGAGGGGGGGGAGAGAGAGAGAACGGAGGAGGGGGGGAGAGAGAGAGAACGGAGGAGGGGGGGAGAGAGAGAACGGAGGAGGGGGGGAGAGAGAGAGAACGGAGGAGGGGGGGAGAGAGAGAGAACGGAGGAGGGGGGGGAGAGAGAGAACGGAGGAGGGGGGGAGAGAGAGAACGGAGGAGGGGGGGGAGAGAGAGAACGGAGGAGGGGGGGAGAGAGAGAACGGAGGAGGGGGG
Organism: Ascaphus truei; assembly: GCF_040206685.1. Lineage (NCBI taxonomy): Eukaryota > Metazoa > Chordata > Amphibia > Anura > Ascaphidae > Ascaphus > Ascaphus truei. The sequence goes on from NC_134491.1 coordinate 26,355,068, forward strand.
GAGAGAGAGAGAACGGAGGAGGGGGGAGAGAGAGAGAGAACGGAGGAGGGGGGGAGAGAGAGAGAACGGAGATGGGGGGGAGAGAGAGAACGGAGATGGGGGGGGAGAGAGAGAACGGAGATGGGGGGGAGAGAGAGAACGGAGATGGGGGGGGGGGCGGAGAGAGAGAACGGAGGAGGGGGGGGAGAGAGAGAACGGAGGAGGGGGGGAGAGAGAGAACGGAGGAGGGGGGGAGAGAGAGAGAACGGAGGAGGGGGGGGAGAGAGAGAGAACGGAGGAGGGGGGGGAGAGAGAGAGAACGGAGGAGGGGGGGGAGAGAGAGAGAACGGAGGAGGGGGGGAGAGAGAGAAAGAACGGAGGAGGGGGGCAGAGAGAGAGAACGGAGGAGGGGGGGGCAGAGAGAGAGAACGGAGGAGGGGGGCAGAGAGAGAGAACGGAGGAGGGGGGCAGAGAGAGAGAACGGAGGAGGGGGGGCAGAGAGAGAGAACGGAGGAGGGGGGGCAGAGAGAGAGAACGGAGGAGGGGGGCAGAGAGAGAGAACGGAGGAGGGGGGCAGAGAGAGAGAACGGAGGAGGGGGGCAGAGAGAGAGAACGGAGGAGGGGGGCAGAGAGAGAGAACGGAGAGGGGGGGGAGAGAGAGAACGGAGGAGGGGGGGAGAGAGAGAACGGAGGAGGGGGGGAGAGAGAGAACGGAGGAGGGGGGGAGAGAGAGAACGGAGGAGGGGGGGAGAGAGAGAACGGAGGAGGGGGGGAGAGAGAGAACGGAGGAGGGGGGGGAGAGAGAGAATGGAGGAGAGAACGGAGGAGGGGGGGGAGAGAGAGAACGGAGGAGAGAACGGAGGAGGGGGGGGAGAGAGAGAACGGAGGAGAGAACGGAGGAGGGGGGGAGAGAGAGAGAACGGAGGAGGGGGGGAGAGAGAGAACGGAGGAGGGGGGGAGAGAGAGAGAACGGAGGAGGGGGAGAGAGAGAACGGAGATGGGGGGAGAGAGAGAGAACGGAGGAGGGGGGGAGAGAGAGAGAACGGAGGAGGGGGGGAGAGAGAGAGAACGGAGGAGGGGGGGAGAGAGAGAGAACGGAGGAGGGGGGGGAGAGAGAGAGAACGGAGGAGAGAACGGAGGAGGGGGGGGGGAGAGAGAGAACGGGAGGAGGGGGGGAGAGAGAGAACGGAGATGGGGGAAGAGAAAGGAGGGGGGGTAAGAGAAGCATGATAGAAATTAGACTGTCACCTCCTTTGAAACGATTTTCCTTTCCATGTATGGTATATGTATAGGATTGACACGTGACTATCCGTACCTAGTCTCCAGATAGACGTGTGACGGCTGCCAGGCGTCCGGGGGAATTCCCGTCATAACAAATTCTGGGGCTGAAAAAACGGCGAGGCGGGCACGTGCGTTCCAGGATGGGAAGCAATACGAAGGGGCCTCTGCGTTTCACGCCTCCTCCTGGAGATGTAACCAATCAGCAGCAGGCAGGGTCTCGACTTCCCAAAAGCGAATTACCAACGTGTGGAACGCAACGTTTGCGTGTTGACATTCCCTTTTCCCTATTGGTTCGGTCACCCCTATACAGGTCCTTACTTTTTGACTGAAAGAGATACAGTACGGGCCGGCCATTCAATGACGTGAGCTTTGTATAACAGTTGCTATGGGCGGAGCCAAGTTTGAATTTTGTCCGCGAACCCGGAACTAGGGGCGGGGTCAATGACGTTCGGGATTCGCGGAGTGCAAGAAGGGTGCTGTGGGTGAGTGCTGCTGTCCCTTTATTAGGGGCAAATAATGACGGGAACTGTCCCGGCGGGGGTAGCAGCTATCACCTCCCGCATAGTCTTATTGGAATGAGAGGGGGGCAAATAACCCTTAATATTACACAACTGTGAGGGTATTTAATGGAAGGAACTGACTCAAGCAGGGGTAAATAATATCCTTTTGCAGTACCCCAGCTCCTGCGTGCCTTATTGCCTTTGTATATATATCTTTATGTATCGCACAATCCATGTACTTGGTGCTTTACAGCAATAATACACGTGACATAATGGGAATAATCACTTCACACATAAAAGTAGACATTTGGAAAAGTAGTCCCTGCCCAGAAGAGCTTACAATCTAAGTGGTAAGTAGGGAGAACTTATTGAGACAGTAGGAGGGTGTTATAGTAAGTGCATCTGGTAGGGGTCATAGTAAATGCATATGAGCGATTATAGTTGCGGCGTGCGTGTTGTGACACGCATGAAACATGTTTAAAACCAGAGACATAACATAAAACACAGACAAAGCTCAGTGCACATCCAGAAAAACTTATATACGGTACAGTGCCTAAATATACATGTATAAATAACTAATAAATAAAATAGTCTTTTAGTTTAACATTTTGGCCAAATTGTTGTAAGCCCTTGAGCCAACTGCACGGCAGACCACATTTCAAGGGTCCCTAACACTAATATAGATTCTTAATAACCTGTGCTTTGTCTATGTTTTATGTTATGTCTCTGGTTTTAAATATGTATAATGCCATGGTCAGTAGCACTCCTCTGTGAAACTTATATGCTTATATATATGTTGTGGGTATTTTGGGGGTTCAATATGAGCTTGTAGGTGTTCTGTACGCATGAAACATGCACTGAGGCTGGAGGCGATGGGGAGGCGTGGCGGTTCGCGGCATTACCAGGCTGGTTTGCCCTTTTCCATTTTAAACGGAATGCCCTGTTTTTTATGTGAATAGCCACTCCTCTTTTCTTACTATTAAATGAAGAATAAAATGCAGTGGGAAAACTATTTCTAAATGTGTTGGGTGGGTCTTGCTCATTAAAATGGGTCTCTTAGAGGAACAAGATGTCCCCCGTTGCTCCTTTTAAATTCCTGTAGTGATAATCTTCGTTTTATACATTACTGTAAGATGCTTCCTGTCTTTGAAAACCATTAACTTAAATGGGAAACCCCAACAGTATTTTATTCTTTTTTCCCCGTAGGAGGGTGGTGAGCGACTTCAGCTCGCACCTTCTCGCGATCGTAACTCTGGCTAGGTCGTTAAAGATTTGTAAAGTGCTGTTCTCAAAGGGTTCTCTCCAGCATCTAATAAGCCTTTCCTTGGTAGTATAGTGATACATTTTTATTATATCCAATCTGGGACCTAAAGCCCTATGGGTATGGTCCATTTGAAGGCCCCCCCCTCCTTCAGGGCTGGATCTATAGTTGTAAATAATCTGTTGCGGTATGGTCCTAGTTCCTCAGTGGGGACAGATTCCGGGATGTTTCGTATTCGGATGTTCTGCCTCCCAGCCCAGTGACGGGTCTGCTCTGCAGACTGGGGAAGGCTGGACTCACCCGACTCGGTAGCCTCATGGGAGATCCACCTGGTGTCACCCCCCACCACTCCCTGGTTGGTCCGCGTCCTGCTTCTCATAGGCTGACGCCGGCTGTTTTGTTTAAGCAGTGTGCGCGCCTGCTCCGATCCGGCTCTGTTACCCGCTCCTCGGACCTCTCGTCTCTCCCCCTCGTTGCTAACTCTCAGTCCTCTGCCCCCCCCCCCCCCCCCCACCGCTCCCTCGACCGGCACAGACTCACTTGGCCCCACGGTAATCTTCTCGGCAAATTAGCTCAGTCGCGGAGGTCTCTCCTACCGAGCTCGTACCTTCCTCCTCCTACAGCACCTGTCTGGTCCCAAGGCAATCTCTCTTCACTCCACTATATTTTTATATAGTTTTTATACTTAAATGCCCGTTGCGGTCGTGCAGCTGCGCCTACTTGCGACCGTTCAGCTCAAGTCCTTGGCCACGCCCCCCAGTTGTTTTGTTTGTTTTAAATAGGTGGGAAGTAGGGAGCTCCAGAGCTGAACCGCATTAATTTCAGCCCCAAGGACCCCTTGCTCCTTGAGATACTTACCTCCGTAGTGGGTGCCTGTAGCGGCTCCGGATATTTAAAGGTGCTGGTCACGCGGGCCAGTAGGAAGCCGCAAGGGATAATGTCACAGCTTCCTTTTGTTCTGTGGGACATTAAGCTGCCATTCGGTTCTCCACACACAGCCAAGGCTGAGCTGCTACTAGTAGCTCCAACGGAGGTACGTATCTCGGGAAGCATGGGGTCCCCAGAGCTGAAATCAATGCAGTTCAGCTCCAGAGACCCCCTGCGTCAAACCTATATATACATTTAAAACAAAAGAAAAACGGATAGCAGGATTGCTACTTTTAATAGGAAGCAAGTAGAGGTATTTCAGCAGGAGAGACGCTGAGACAGAGTAAGGCCTCATACCCACTGCTCGCGCTACAGCGTGTGCGGCGGCAAACAAGATACGCCCCTGTGGGGCCAGCTCCAGTCACTGCCTGCGCGCGCCACAGATTGCGGCTGAAACTGGTGCACATGCCGCCCGGCTCTCCGGCGCGCCCGTGCACGCAGTGACTGGGGCCGTAGCCTAAAGTGATTCTAGTAGCAGAGTTTAGGATAGCTTGTAGGGGAGACAGGTGAGAGGTGGCAAGAACGGTCAGTAGGTTACAATAGTGAAGGCGGGAGAGAATGAGGGCATGTGTTAGTTTTAGCAGTAGAGCGACAGTGCAAAGTTACACCCTTTCCAATGTTACAGGGCACAAATTGACAGGTTGTATCTACATTGTGAATGTGAGGGAGATGCTACCTAGGCAGCGTACAGTTTTATGTGAAAACCAGGTCCAGGCAATGGCCATCCTTGTGGGTGCTAACTACAGTCCGTTGGTGAAGGCAAAAATAAGAATTTAGAAAAATTGGCAAAGGAGAGAGGGGTCATCAATATGGCAGTTGAAGTCCCCAAGGAGAAGGGGAGTCGGAGGGGAGAAAGAGAGAACCAGGATTCAAAGTTAGAGAGACAGACGGGGGATGAGTAGAGGTACTGTAGGTGGGCGATAGATACCAGCAACGTGGAAGGGAGAGAGAGAACACGGACAGTGTGAGCCAACAATGAAGGAAAAGAAAGACGAATGCAAAGTAATGGTCTGGTAACGGCAGATTGAGGATAGAAGCCCTGTGCCCCCACCCCTGCAATCGGGGCGATGTGTGGGAGGCAGGCCACCATAAGAGAAGGCAGCTTCCTGTGCAGTCACAGACTGAGAACATCTCAAAACGGACAGGAACTTGCTAGAAAAGGAGCTGGGATCCCAAAGGGCACAGGAGAAAGGGAGAGGGCAGTAGTCAGGGGCTGGGTATGAAGTTAGGGAGGTTTACACCACGAGGAGGGCGACTTGGATGTGGGAGGTGACGACGAGAGCATGTAGAAATAAGACAGGGACCACTTGCAGAAAGGACATTGCAACCCCTTGCTCTGAAACCCTTTTATTGCAATAACCCAGCTCCTGAGTACCTTATTTCCCTGAGCCGCCTTATTGCAGCGATCCAGCTCCTGAGTGATTTATTGCCCCATGCCAGTTAGTGGGGATATTAAAGATGAACGTTGCTTGTCTTTGTGTTTCAGGGCTCATGCTAGAGCCGCTGGTGTCTGAGCCATGGACAGAACGCTGGAAGGTAAAGCAGCGCACGGCTTGCTCTACTCTATCACTGTCACTGCAGGGTACGAGGCTCTCTCGTTATAGGATGCACAGCTATATATTTCTCTTTGTTTCTCTTCCAGATCTCCCTCTGATCACTGAGGAGACTTTTGATTTTGAGCCGTGCTCCCCCTCTGACAGGTAACATTCTCACAATTTTTGTAAGCTCGCGGGGGTAGGTATTTCCTTTCCGCTTTTCTGATTTTATTTACTGCACGTATTGTATTATAATTCCCTGTATTGTATCTTTTGTAAAGCGCTATATAAAGATATACACATACCCCCCCTCCCCCCCTCCCCGTCATTCCCCTTCCCTGTCCTTTCATCCCTCTCCATCCCCCACCAATCCATTTTAATCTACCCCTTCTGACAGGTAGGTTTAAGGCATTCAGATCACGTCACATGTTAGTAGGTCACTGCTCCTCAGTGGAACTGACACTGTGTCATCCGTGTCCTTATGCCCTCTGTCTTGTAGCTATGGTGATGATGATGATTCTGTCCCCCTCGCGTGTACCTCCCAGCTTCATGTAGCACGGCCCATCGATATGAACGTCCCAGGCACAGGGGAGGTGAGCTGGTGCTGCGCTGGAGCCCGCTAAGTGCACAGGGCATGGAGGAGATAACCAAGGAGGCCAACAGGCTGGCATGGGAGCTGGAGAAGGAGAATGAGAGTATAGCGGACGGACACTATCTTTATACAGCAGGTACCTCCTTCCCTGGGTACCAGCTAAAGCCAGCAGGCATCTCCGCCAGGGACACTCATCAGACAGGAGACATCTCCTACCTTGTGCATCAGACAGAAGACCTCTCACTTGGGCACCAGCTAAAGATGGTGGGTACTTCTTACCATGGGCACTGGAGAGAGGGAACCTCCTCCCCCAGACTGCAGCTTCATACAGCAGATATCGCCATGCCTGCGGGCATCACATCCCCTGGGCACCGGTCCCTCTTGCTGCCAGATAACACTTCCAGCCCCCGGAGCCCCCGCAGAGAGACTTATGTGATCAGAGACAGTCCCATACGCTCACTACTGCCCAACTTGGACCTGCTGCCCCCACCAAAAGGGGTCATCATGCCAGGAAGGGATGCTGCCCGTGTACAGAGCAAGGCAGGAGGAGGAGGGGGTAAATTCACCCTGAGGAAGGGGCAACGAGAGCGAGGAGAGAGGGTGAGAGCCAAGGGATGGGGGAGTGATATGGGATGGGGTGAGGGTAGTGACAATGGGACAGCTATCTCACTTCTGTAACTGCTCCACAGAGTGGCCCCGGGAGGCACAGTCGGGGGACAGCGTGCAGTGTGAAGGCTACGCGGATAATGCAGAATCCCACTGGGAAATCCTGGTCAGGTAACAAGAAGCACAGTATCCTGTACTAATCACAACTTCATTTTCTGCACACACACATTCCTGTACTAATCCCAGATACCCACTCTGCGTGCACACACTATATTTGACTAATTCCAATTTCCCCATGTGTATACATACATCCTTTCCCAACTCCAGCTTCCCCCCCTACCCTGCACGCGCACTGCACATACTGTAATAAATCTTGGGACCCCCTCTGCACACACACGGCCTCCTATACTAAATTCCAGCTCCCCTCGCATGCGCAATATTCCACACTGAATGGGTAGAACCCTCCCTCGAGCCTCACGATCTGTCCAGTTAGAATGGTCTTGTTATGCCAAATCTATTCGGACAAGACAGCCATTATAGCTGATCTTATTGGATCATCGGACCTATCACAGAGACCTGAAAATGTGAAGTGCACTAAATAATTAAAACTGAATGGATTTAAAGAAAATAATAGCTAAATACAGTGTATGTGTATATAATCACTAAATAAGGGTTTACCAGAAGTATACAATTAATTAAAATGCAGTATGCAAGGTGCATATCAAAGTGCACAAAGTGAATGAGCGATATATAATGTGAAAAAATTCCAATTGTGAAAGGGTGTAGAGAGGCGAGGGAAAAACAATTCAACAGCTAACTAGTGAAGTGCCTCCTAGATTCGTATGCTGCTTTTAAGGAAAACGACAGACCATTCTGTGATGGAAACAAAAGAAAATCGCCCATAATCTATCATCAAAATACAAACAAAATTTTACAATTCACAGACATACTGAAACAAGTAGAAACAGGTTCAAATAGCCAACAGGAAAAACATTCATATTTGCTGCCACAAATGTCTCAATGGTGATCTGAGGGAAGAGAGATACAAACAAGGTCCATTGTTGAGATTGCTGCAGGGGAGCCTGGTTCAATTCCCGGTGTCGGCTCCTTGTGACCTTGGGTAAGTCACTTTATCTCCCTGTGCCTCAGGCACCAAAAACATAGATTGTAAGCTCCACGGGGCAGGGACCTGCGCCTGCAAAATGTCTCTGTAAAGCGCTGCGTACAATTAGCAGCGCTATACAAGAACATGCTATTATTATTAATCCATTAGAAATTGTACGCAGTGCTTTACAGAGACATTTTTGCATGTGTATTGTATTTTGAATACAGTGATTTATATTATAAGTGAGCACACACAATTCCATTAAAAAAACTTTTATTCCTATAAAAAGAATACATCAACTAATTAAAAATAAAATACAATCAAAGGCTTAAATATATAAGGTCTCTTAATATTCCACTTCTATATTTAAGCCTTTGATTGTATTTTATTTTTAATTAGTTGATGTATTCTTTTTATAGGAATAAAAGTTTTTTTAATGGAATTGTGTGTGCTCACTTATAATATAAATCACTGTATTCAAAATACAATACACATGTATTATATTATCTGGTCATATTTTGATATTGTATGATATATATGCATTTGCAACCTTTTTCACCTGGTGTCACATATTTGGTCTTTACTTAAAATGATTCATCTGCTTGTTAAATGCACCTGATTTTGATTAAGTGCAAATGGAGGAAGGGCGCCTATAAATATGGCCAGGCAGTCTTTGTGCAAGCCATTGCCTGACAAAGTGGCCAAGTGCTACGAAACGCGTAGGGCGGCCTATACTCATCTACAACCGGTTAACTTTTTCTGCACCGCCAGAGGGACAGCCTCCTGGCTGAGAGGAAGGAGCTACATCTGGGACTGGTTGTTTTGAGTTTGTGCGATCCTGTAATTCCTGCACACTGGTGCCTGTGAGTCTCTCACGGTTCTCACAGCTTTGACATGTGACCAGTATTCTAACTACAATGGACGGATGAACTGAGCCTCCCTGGAAGAGCGTAGTCATGGTGTCCTATTCGTATTCCCAGGAAGAAGGGAGTAGGATGGTCCGTGGTTCACAGCAACTTCAGCAGCCAACGCATGGATGTCTAAAAAAACTTTATTGATCGCTAGCAGTAAACATCAGGCAACCACAAGAGTGGTTGCCTGATGTTTACTGCTAGCGATCAATAAAGTTTTTTTAGACATCCATGCGTTGGCTGCTGAAGTTGCTGTGAACCACGGACCATCCTACTCCCTTCTTCCTGTGTCATCATTTCCGGAGGAGCACGCTGACGCCAGCTACACCAGAGGAGGAAGCCGCTGCAGAATTCCCTGCATCAACAGGGACGGCTTTTTTGTGAGTACTCCTAACCTCCACGCGGTATTTCAGGGAGATTATTGAGGCGGTTAGTGCCGGGCTGTGATTTACTTGGGGGCGCCCCTTAGGGAGGTGTCCCCCTGTACCTCTATCCGGCTTACTATTACCCAACTCCCTGTTTTCAATACCGGAGGCTTATTGTTTCATTAATCATTGCTGGGTCTCTCTTCAATCAAGTTGCCATAAAGTGTGTGCACTACCTGTTAGCAGCCTCGGTATACTGGGTAATTCCAAATTCTCTATTCGTATTCCCAACTGGGTTCATTTGGCTAATTATGGCTGCTGAGACATACAACCTTATCCCTTGCCATGAGAGGTCCAGATCGCTGCGTTTATCTATTAGTCTCCCACTATTGCTACAGAGACATCTGCCTAGACGTATTCATTTCACACTTGGCGCCTGAACTGCAGTCATGGATACTGGACAAGTGGCCCCACAGGTATACTACTACATGCTAATATTATAGGATCAAAAAGGAAAAGAGTGACTGACTGCCGTTTCTATTCAGGAACAGCTGATCTCCGTTCAGGCAATATCAAATATTGCTCACACATTCCTTTGACCCTGGATACACAAGGCATGCATGACCTCCATTAAATATCCACTTTTTCATCAGTGGAATATTAAGAGACCTTACAATTGCCTTTCTAATTGATTAACAATGGACCTTGTTTGTATCTTTCTCCACTGATATCACCAGTGAGACATTTGTGGCAGCAAATGTTAATGTTTTTCCTGTTGGCTATTTTAGCGTTTCTGTTTCAGTATATCTGTGAATAGTAAAATGGTTGTATTATGAGTTATAGATTGTTTTTTAACACAGAGACCTGGCTAGATTAAACTGCAGCTCACATTTTCAAAGTTGCTGTCCCAACCAATTATTCTGTGATCCATTGCTCGTGACAGGACCATAGGGCAGTGGGTGTGGCAATCTGTTTTAAAACAAATGAGGACCCTCTTAGTTGGGCCAACTCACTAATTTGAGTGTGTTGCTGTGGGAAGAGCTACAGATGTGGGATTCAGAGTTCTCATCTACCGCTCGCCACCATATGGGAAGATATTCATGCACGAATTTGCAGCATTTGGTATCGTGGACTATGGGATTTTAATGGACTGACACAGCAGGTTCAAATCTTTTCTCACTGGCTGGTCAGAGTATCTTTAGGAGTATAATTCTCTGCACCAGTCATGTGGAGTGCTGCAGGATTCTCATCGCCCATCTTTTCAGTGTGGGTGACATTATCAGACAACATGGCCTGGGCCATCACTCCTGTGCAGATGACACTCCACTATACTTGTCCTTTGCCCAAGTACTAAAGGACCTATTATCCTCCCTCAATTGATTGTCTAGCTCAACTCGATTGGATGAATAGCAGTTGGTTGAATCCTTATAAGATGGAGGTGCTAGTGGTGGGTCCTTGCCGTCTGATGACAAGACTGCAGCTAGGTCAACCAAGTGGACTTAAGCTTGTTGTTTCCTGCTGCTAAACTCCAACACTGTGCAGAATCTTGGTGTTGTCCTTGATTGTGATCAGATCCTCAGGCGTTCACCTGAGAAACAGCCAGATTTAAACACTTGATTTTCCCAGAGGATCTTCCTACATTGGTTCATACCTTTGGGTCATCACAGGAACAAATAAGAGTGCACATATCTTCATGTGAAATCATAAAATGAAAAGAGGGGAATATAGTACAATTTATGGTACAAATTTGAATATAGATATGAAATGGGAAAATCCCACTCGCATTTTATCCAAATAAATCAGGCAATCTGGGGGCGGAAACCCCGCTGTAGCCAAACAGCAGCACGTCCCTCAACAGCAGGTAAATGGACCAGATTATTCCTCAAATGAAGAGAGAGAAATATAATGCAAATGTGTTTACTACATCAAACTGACAAGTGAAAAAATACGTAAACACACCCAGTAAAAACAAGCGTTGTGACCACTCCTGGTCTAGACGCAGCGCAAGAGCTGTCCTGGAATCCACACTCTCCACTCCTCTCCTTCCACACATTTGCCCACAACGTGACTTGCGGAAAATGGCCAGCACGATGGTGAGGTGCTGTAAGTTTGAAGATGGTTGGTATTCTCTGGATGGTGTGGAAACCTCTGTCCTCTCTGCGTAAGGGACTACGCATTTAGTTTAGGCGAACTTCCTCAGGGGCTACGATTACCGTCAACTCTCAATCTTATTTGTAGTCCATATGCAATGACATCACAGCACACATACAAAACTTTATTAGCAAAACAGACAGACAACTACGGGCGCCAGGTACTTCAATTTAAAGAGAGAGTAATTAGAAATGCAAATATAACAATGTTGCAATACCTCACTCTTGGGTCAAAGGACCTAATGTATATATAATCCGCATTGCTATACCAAGAAGTGGATAAAGCTGCTATAACTAAATACCTACTTGTGGAACCTCTGCAGGCATAAATTTCAATATGTAAAATGTACTAAAGTATTAAAGGAAATAAAAATATAGAGGGTTAGAAAGAGCGGCTCAGTGATTAAAGATTCTGGCACTGAGTTTGAAGCAGGGGAATCTGGTTCAATTCCCGGTGTTGGCTCCTTGGGCAAGTCACTATCTCCCTGTGCCTCAGGCACCAAAAACATAGATTGTAAGCTGCACAGGGCAGGGACTGTCTGCAAAAATGTCTCTGTAAAGCGCTACGTAAGACTAGTAGCACTATACAAGAACAAACTATTATGTATTATTACATTTGGTTTTCCCCTAAAAAGCGAAAAAGAAGGCTGATGTATACAATATCAATTATGAAGGCAAACATATTGCTCCTCTCTCTTGTTCCATAATGTCTTTTCTACGGAGTGGTGCCCAAATGGTACTCCATACTCAAGGTGTGGTCTTGATAATGCTTTATAAAGGGGCATAATTATGTTTACTTCCCTTCCATCCATTGCCCGTTTAATGCAAGATAAGATCTTGTTTGCCTTTGCAGCTACTGCATGACTTTGGGCACTATTGCAAAGCTTGCCGTCTACAAGCACTCCTAAATCCTTCTCCATCAAGGATTCCCCCAATTTATCCCCATTTAATTTGTATGTCGCCTGTTTATTCTTGCTTCACAACTGCATGACCTTACATTTATCTGTACTAAACCTCATCTGCCATTTACCTGCCCAAGTTTCCAGTCTCTCCAAGTCCTTCTGGAGACAAATTACATCCTGCTCTGATTCTACTACCTTACACAATTTAGTATCATCAGCAAAGATGGAGTCTTGGCATAGAGAGCAAACGTCAAGATAATTAATAAAAAAGTTAAAAAGCAGGGGTCCCAGTACCGATCCTTGAGGTGCTCCACTCACGACTTTAGCCTAACCTGAAAAAGTTCCATTTATTACAACCCTCTGTTGACTATCCTTCAACCAGTTTTCAATCCAGGTATATAGATTTTTACGGAGTCTAATTTGCTTTATTTTGTACACCAACCTCTTGTGTGGAACATAAATATATCAAACGCCTTTGCAAAATGTCAAAATCAACATTTAGCTCGTGGTTGCAGAGGACATAGGCAGTGGATTAAAAATGATTCTCTTTTAGATGATTCATTGGTCCTATTACTGCCTCGCCAGTTGGGTAAAATATGATCAATGCCCAAATATCTAAGGCCCACCGCATTTGAATAATGATATATTTTTTAAAATATGAGAAAACATTATTAAATACAATACTTTAAAGCTGCAGTTCAAGCTCCCGTTTTTTTTTGTTACTTCAATAGTTTCATGTGGGCAATCTCTACTTACCTAAAGAACTGCATAGTTGCCGGTCAATTCGTTCTCCGTCTATTGATCGGCGAAGTTTGGCGACATCTTTAGATCTGGGGAATGTAAATGGTTGCTATAGGAACAAACATGCTTGTTAAAATAGAATACAAGAAAATTGGTCTTTCAAAGTTGTTGTTTTTTAAAACAGAAAATGCTAAAAGTATTTTTTCTTACTACAGAACTGATTTATTAAAAAAAACACACACATACAGGATATTGCTAGAACTGCAGCTTTAAGTACATGTTACGTATTTAAATGTCTGTAGACGTTCCCCCAAATAGGTATTTAGTTATAGTAGCTTTATCCACTTCTTGGTATAGCAATGCTGATAATGGATATATAATGTCCTTTGATCCTGGAGTGAGGTTTTGCAACATTGTTATATTTGCAGTACTAATTACAATTTAAATTGTAGTACCTAGCATCCGTAGTTCTGTTTATTTTTTGCTAATAAAGTTTTTTTTATGTGCGCCATAACATATCATGTGGACTACAAATAAGACAGACATAATGGGTAATCATAGCCCCTGAGGAAGTTTGCCTGAATGAAACACTTAGGGCACCCCTTACGCAGAGAGGACTGCGGTTTCCACACCACAGAGAATGCCAACCCCCTTCAAACTTACAGCACCTCACCATCGTTGGCCATTTTCTGGAAGTGACATTGCGGGCAAACACGTGGAAGGAGTGGAGAGTGTGGATTCCAGGACAGCTTCTGCGCTGCGTCTTGACCCGGAGTGGTTACAACGCTTGTTTTTACTGGCTGTTTGTATATTTTCACTTTTCAGCTTGACCTGGTAAACTCTTTTGCACTATATTTCTCTCTCCGTTTGAGGAATAATCTGGTCCATTTATCTGCTGTTGGGGGACGTGTTGCCGTTTGTCTGCAGAGGGGTTTTCCCCCAAATTGCCTGATTTATTTGGATCAAATGTGAGTGGAATTTTCCCATTTCTTGTCTATATCCAAATTTGTACCATATCTTATTGCACTATATTCCTCTTCATTTTATGATTTCACCTGAGGATATTTGCACCCCGTTATTTGTTCCTGATCATACCCAAAAGACACTTGGAAAGTCTTTTTCGGAGCTGCATGGTTATAATTTGTATCACAATTGTGAAGCGCTGTGTACATTAATGGCGCTATATGAATAAAGGCTTACAATTGTGCACTACACATTTTTCACTTAAAAGTTGGATCTGCGCTGTTTTCTTTTTTTCCCTTTGTTTCATCACGCCTGGACTACCGCAATGCACTTTACATGGGAGTTACAGGAAGCCTGCTCCGCCTGCGGCCGGTATAGAATGTTGTTGCCAGGTTAACTAACCAGACCCGTTCTTGCTACATGACAACTGTTCTCCATTCTCTACACTGCCTGTAAAATGGCGAATCTGTTTCAAGATTGACTTGCTTACATTTAAAATCCTACATAATGTGGGTCCCACCGATTTGAAAGAGCTCCTGGTTCCCTACATGCGACCACGGATAAATAACTCCCAACAGTTCCCACAATCACCCGGACTTCTTTTGCCCCCCCCCCCCCCCCCCCCCCCCCAAACTTTTGTCCCTGTTGCTCCAACTCTTTGGAATTCTGCCTTGTATGGTCAGAGACCCCCTCTGTAAATCTTTAAAAACCAACTCAATACTTTTTTTTTACCCAGGCATTTGATGGGTGAACCCCAACCTATCCAGCATTCAATACTTACAGTATCATCCCATTCTATATTCTGTTCATCCTATGTTTGTATATCTTTGTTTGATTTCTTATATAGTTTTTTTAAATATATACCTTTTAATTTTTTGTATGAGTTAGCTTTAAATGTGTGACCCCTTGAGAGAAAAGCACTACAGGCATACCCCGGTTTAAGGACACTCACTTTAAGTACACTCACAAGTAAGGACATAATCGCCCAATAGGCAAACGGCAGCTCACGCCTGCGCCTGTCAGCACGTCCTGAACAGCAGTACCGGCTCCTACCTGTACCAAAGCTGTGCGCAAGCAGGGAGACTATAGAGCATGTTACAAATGCGTTATTAACATCAGATATGCACGTATAGGACGATTGCAGTTCAGTACATGCATTGATAAGTGGAAAAAAGGTAGTGCTTCACTTTAAGTACATTTTCACTTTACATACATGCTCTGGTCCCATTGCGTACGTTAATGCGGGGCATGCCTGTATATAACATTATTTAACCCTGGCTCCCCTCTGTGCGCACATAGCATCCTGTACGAAATCATGGCTCCCCCCTCTGCGCAAACTCTGTATCCTGTACTAACCCAAATTCTTTTTCCCAGCAGGTAAAGTCCCTCTCATAAGCCTCCCGTCACGCCCTACTGGTATCCCAGCACTCACCAGCCGACTACCAGTCCCAAAACCGTGCCCCACAGGGCCGCGCCTTCCCACCAGCACAAGACCCACCAACCCCAGAGTGCACTCAGGATCAGTGAGACTGCCTGCTCAGAGAGGTGAGAACAGGGAACCCCTGCATAAAATGCAGCACGTTTCCATCAGAGGTAGGTGTCACTCCTATTTCCTTATAGGAATCCCCTGCGTCAAACACTTATCCTATATCAGTGGGAGGTGTCACTCATCCTATTGATGTATATTTGAATCCTGTGAGACAGCCTCCTGTCCCATCAGACGGAGGCGTCATTGAGTCCATTAACTTGTAGGGATCTCCTGCGTGTGATGCAGTCTTATCCTATAAGAGGGAGGTGTCACTAACCCTATTAACGTAGATATGAATCCCATGTGAAACCCCTTCCTATCCCATCAGAGGGAGGGGGTTACTAGCACGATAAGCTTATAGGAATCCTGTGCACTCACTTTGTACCTTTGTTAGTATTCACGGTCCTGTCCCCTTTTAGGATCGTTGATGAGACCCCCAACCCGTTTAGCTGCCCCCATAAAGACATTGTTACCTGGATTCCCGCGGTAAGAAAGGACACGACTGGGCTCTGTCTGTTCGCGTATGGAGGACCTGACAAATCAACCGATATGGGGACACACTAACTTTGACCACTTAACCCTTCTGTGTGCCCAGCGGGTGGCATTCCTGCAACATCCCAACGCTGAGGACAGTCACCCCATTCCTGAAGATCACTGCAGAGGGAGCGGTGTATGGGCTATTCCCTATTTAAATAGTCAGTGCCACTGGTTACCAAGGTGACCTAATGCCAGTGACTTGTTTTATTGGGTTAAACAGTCAGTACCAGGTAAAACCAAAATGATCCATTAAACATGTCACTGTTCCTTTTACGCACACCCTCGATTATCCTGGGAGTTAGTCCTGCCTGTCCCAATCACCCAGCATCCTGAGGGATATTAGCGTAACCCGTTATAAAGGCAGAGGGCCCAGAGAAGGTTACACTGGACAGACCTTTATATACCATATATATGGCATTTGTCTTTTTAAACAAATAAACTTTTTTTCTAAGAACCTGTGGAATGTTCCATCTGTTTGGCAGGGGGCATTTTTAATAACTCACCCCCAAAAAAAACACTTTTTTTTTTTTTTTAATTTATTTTCATACAAACAGAGGCAGCTTAATATTTACAGCTAGTTGCAAAACTGTACAGAGTGGCTTCCCTTTAACCCTCTAGTAGGGACGGGGTTAATCTTTGTGGGACGCAGGTGGCTCACGGGGTAGTGGTTAAAAGACGGTACGCGCTGTGGAGTCCCTTTCATCCTGTGCGCAGGTCTGCACGTCATTCTTCTCAGTCTCAGATAGATGTCTCGTCGCTCCTAGGGTGACGTGTGGAGGGGGAGGGAGATATGACGGGTGAGAAAAAACAAGGCATGCGTGACAATGAGCTCGTTGGGAAGAGCGAGGGATTAATGAAGGAAATTAAAGAAGAGAAACCTGAGCAGAGAGAGAGGAGTGAGGAGTTAGAGATATTATATATGCACACACCTATATACTGTGTGTATATATCTACACACGCATAGCTAAGTTACCGTCATCAAGAATCATGGGTATGTATATATAGTGTTCACTGACGGCAGTATACATGATTTCTACAGCGTGACCTTTGCTTCATGATGCAACTCCTGTGGACGATATGAGAGACTGCAATCTATGTTGGAATTACTCTCCCTTGGACTGACTCATACACTATAATGGACAGCTGAGTATCACTTTCTCTGCTGCTCTGAGTCCTTTCCCCTTTGTGGGATGTAGGCAAACGCTGGTTTGATTGAGCATCCAGTACTGGCTTTATTTTTCATCCTACAGTATATAGCCATGTGTTTTACCTTTTTGTCAGAATCCACAGGAATGTTTTGCACTCGTGTTTTTTGATATTTTTATTATTTTTGATTATTGCTGCACAGGGTTTGAGTACGTTTCATCTTATTTTCCCCTGTGTCTCCCCCTTGGTTTAAGATATATTATTTTTTCTTATGTTCACTGTTGTGTATATAAGTTTATTCATTGTATATACTTAATTATTTTTTCTTTTGGGTTTAGTTATATTATTTGTAGCTAGGATCCTTAGGGGGTGTTGTAATCCTTTAGCTCATTTGTATCACCTCATATTTTTGAGAGGGTATATTATTTGATACATTTAAGCTCTTGGTTTTAGTTTCAGCGATATTAAATGCATTATTTTTCTAGTCACAGCTTTTTTATTTGTGTTATGCTGCCTACAGTGTGTTTATGTTTTTAATGTTAGTGTGTCTTATTGCTCGTTATTAAAATCATTTCCTTTTTCTATTTTGACTTAGAATCCAAGTCTTTTTTCTTTATATTAGACTAGCTGAGAGACCCGGCGTTGCCCGGGATGTAATGTTCCCGTTCCTCTCTCTCCTCCCCCCTCTCTCTGTTTGTCCCCCATTCACATCAATCCAGTCCCCCCCCTCCCTCCCTCCTTTACAGCTTCATGTAGCGTGTGTGCGTCAGTCAATGTGTGTTTGCTCGCGCGTCAGTGAGTCTGAGGCAGAAACACAAACACACACAGACTGACTGACGCACACACAGTCAGTGTGTGCCTCAGTCAGTGTGTGCGTGCGTCAGTCAGGCTTTGTGTGCGCGTCAGTCAGTGTGTGCGTGCGTGCGTCAAAGGGAGGGGGGGGCGTCAAAGGGAGGGGGGGGGCGTCAAAGGGAGGGGGGGGCGTCAAAGGGAGGGGGGGCGTCAAAGGGAGGGGGGGCATCAAAGGGAGGGGGGGGGCGCCTCAAAGGCATGGATTCCTCCCCCTGCATTTCCTGCAGTGGACAGGAGGGGGGGGGGCAGTGGACAGGAGGGGGGGGGGCAGTGGACAGGAGGGGGGGGCAGTGGACAGGAGGGGGGGGGCAGTGGACAGGAGGGGGGGGGCAGTGGACAGGAGGGGGGGGCAGTGGACAGGAGGGAGGGGGCAGTGGACAGGAGGGGGGGGGGGGCAGTGGACAGGAGGGGGGGGGGGCAGTGGACAGGAGGGGGGGGGGGCAGTGGACAGGAGGGGGGGGGGGGCAGTGGACAGGAGGGGGGGGGGGCAGTGGACAGGAGGGGGGGGGGGCAGTGGACAGGAGGGGGGGGGGGCAGTGGACAGGAGGGGGGGGGGCAGTGGACAGGAGGGGGGGGGGCAGTGGACAGGAGGGGGGGGGGCAGTGGACAGGAGGGGGGGGGCAGTGGACAGGAGGGGGGGGCAGTGGACAGGAGGGGGGGGCGGCAGTGGACAGGAGGGGGGGGGCAGTGGACAGGAGGGGGGGGGCAGTGGACAGGAGGGGGGGGGCAGTGGACAGGAGGGGGGGGCAGTGGACAGGAGGGGGGGGGCAGTGGACAGGAGGGGGGGGCAGTGGACAGGAGGGAGGGGGCAGTGGACAGGAGGGGGGGGCAGTGGACAGGAGGGGGGGCAGTGGACAGGAGGGGGGGGGCAGTGGACAGGAGGGGGGACAGGAGGGGGGGGGCAGTGGACAGGAGGGGGGACGCAGTGGACAGGAGGGGGGGGGCAGTGGACAGGAGGGGGGGGGCAGTGGACAGGAGGGGGGGGCAGTGGACAGGAGGGGGGGGCAGTGGACAGGAGGGGGGGGCAGTGGACAGGAGGGGGGGGGCAGTGGATAGGAGGGGGGGGCAGTGGACAGTGACACACACACACACACACACACACACACACACACACACACCTCAGTTGATGCGCCCTTTCTCAGTTCCGTTTGGCGCCGGAGGTGGGGAGCGACACCTACCTGTACTTCCGGCCGCCGCCACCGTCTGACTCGGCGCCGCGAGGGAGGAAGGGGGTCCGCCATCTTACGCGCCGCGTGGCAGCTGCGGGAAGCGAGGTGATTTGGAGCGGGGAGGCGGGAAGCGAGGTGATTTGGAGCGGGGAGGGGTGATTTGGAGCGGGGAGAGGTGATTTGGAGCGGGGAGAGGTGATTTGGAGCGGGGAGAGGTGATTTGGAGCGGGGAGAGGTGATGCCGCTGGGGAGGGGGAAGAGGTGATGCCGCTGGGGAGGGGGAAGAGGTGATGCCGCTGGGGAGGGGGAAGAGGTGATGCCGCTAGGGAGGGGGAAGAGGTGATGCCGCTGGGGAGGGGGAAGAGGTGATGCCGCTGGGGAGGGGGAAGAGGTGATGCCGCTGGGGAGGGGGAAAAGGTGATTTGGAGAGGGGAGAGAGGTGTGTGTGTGTGTGTGTGTGTGTGTGTGTGTGTGTTTTTTTTATTTTTTTGGACCTTTGGCCCGTCACTCCGCCTCAGGCCAATGAGAGGTGTGGGGGGCGGGCCAAGGGGGTGGTGTGAGTGTGTGAGGCCAATGAGAGGTGTGCGGGGGCGGGCGGGCCAAGGGACCAATGAGATTGCCGCTAGGGACACCGGACATCCAGCAGGCAGGCATGCATGCAGGCAGGCAGGCAGGCAGGCAAACAAACATACAGTGCTTTCACTAATATAGTATAAAGATGAGTTATTCTGTGGTATATTTAGAGTGCTATTTTGGGGATTGTCTCAGTCTTTTTGTGTGTTATATTTATTTCTTTTTCCCCCAGCACCACCAGTGTTTCCCTAGTTATTTAGTCACAGGCTATCAAGTTTAGAAATTGTTTTTTCTCCGGATTATCTGTATTAATTTTTGGGTCTGGCTTAACCACTTCTTTATATAGTGTGAGCAACTGCCTTTTTGTGTGTGTGTCATATACACACACACACACACACACTTCTATGAACAACCGTGTGTGTGTGTGTGTGTGTGTGTGTGTGTGTGTGTGTGTGTGTGTGTGTATACACACCTACCTGTCTGAGCAGGTCTTTACATACACATCTAGACAGGGGTGTGCATAAGTACATAGTGAGTTAGTGACAATGTAATGATAAAGAGTGCTTACACATCTCAGACAGGCCCCCTAACCTGCCTTACCGTAATGACATGCAAATGAGCAATCACTGGGTCCCTGTTTTTGAAGTGAAACTTCTATGCTGGTACCAACCATATGAAAATGTTCCTGGGAGTAAATCGCCTTGATGGGAGATGGAAGTGCAGTCCCGGAAGTGACGTCACTCCTGGCAGAAGAGGTGGTAGGAGTGTTGGCAGCTCACAGCAGCGCATGCGCAGACACCACCACCAGTCACTTCACTGGAGACTCCGCCCCTCACCGAGCACATGTCACTGCTTCACCTGACTGCACTGTGTCGCTGGGGCCTGCGGGAGATCCCACCTCCCCTACGGCTCTGACCATAGACAGCGCATGCGCAGACACCAACCAAATATCTCAATGCCCGCAGGCCTTTGCGCATGCTCACGGGCTTCTGCGCATGCGCGCCACCAACTATAAAATGGACCGAGGAGGGGGAGAGGAGCCGGGAACACCGGACAGAGAGCGAGGGGGAGAGAGCCGGTTCCCCAACTGAAACAGACAAAGTCACATACACACACCCAGTGTCACGCACACGCACACAGAATCTCACACACACACGAGGAATTCAAAATTAGTATAAATATATTGGTGCAAAAAGCTAAAACGGGGTGTATGCTGTGCACCTGCATTCTAAGTCACACTTCCACACTTCTTTGTTTTGTCACTGAAATTGTCATCATCACAAATACAATGTGTGACAAAAGACAAAGAAGTTTCACTTAAAATGTGCGCGCACACAATGTTTTTTGTCTACGAACATGGTTTCCATTAAGCTGGATGTTTTATAGCAAAGCCTGGGATGAAGAGATGCATGGCCAGGAAGCCGACTTGCAGACCGCTGTTCCAACCTTTTATGTCTGTGTGAGGATGGTCACTGGCCTTGTGTACATACACACAAATACGACGTGTATATAAACAGACATACTTGTTAGGTACATACACATGTAGATACACAAAGCAGATAAATACATATGATTATTTTCTATACAAATACACGATACCTGCACTCCTCCCTTTAGGAGTATGCAGCTGGTACAAAGATATGCCTTACAATTATGGAAAAAAACACAGATACCCAGCAAGCGCTCAGAAACCCCCCAAAATTACCAATATATATATATGTATATAAGTGTCAAAATTAGTGCTACTGGGCGTGGCCAATTGTATAAAACAAGAAACAAAGAAGTCCAGAGCAACATCCAATGTGACAAAAATACACAGTGAAATAATTATATATATCTTGAAAAATGGTAATTTAGTTAACCCTCTGGCCAAAGCGTATAAGCCTGTGAACCACTTCCAAGGCTTGCCCCTCCCCACTGTCCAGGTAAGCAGGTTTTCTTTTCATGCAGCTGGTTGCGACAGGTTCAATGCCAGGACCATCCTTCCCCTAATTATAGAGGTAAATAAGGATTTTAACCAGTTAGTGTTAGGACCTGCGATATTATGGTCATACCTTGAAAGTGGCTCGCAGGCTTATACGATTTGGCCAAAGGGTTAACTAAATTACCCTGTTTCAAGAGATATATAGGTATTTCACTGTGTATTTTTGTCACATTGGATGTTGCTCTGGACTTTTGTTTCTTGTTTTTTTACATTTCTGGAAAACAAGTACAATTCTGATACAATATGATTGTATGTATATACACGTGTATACCAATGTCCATATACACATGTCTGCGAATGTGTCTGTCTATAGATATATCTGGGTGGCTCTGTATGTAACTGTCCAGAAGCATGTGTGGATATTTAATAAGGGGAAAAATAAATTCCTTCCTGACTCCAAATATTGGCAATCAGATTAGGATCAACATCCTTCCCATGTTTACTTATTTGGTATCTCCCTGTATACCTTTCCAAAAAGATGCCCAACCTTTTTTTGAACATATCTATTGCATCTGCCATCACAGTCCCCATGGGTAATGAATTCCACATTTTAACTTCACCAGCAACAAAGGAAAGGTTTCTTTACAGTAAGGGCAATCTCCTTTCCTCCAACCTTAAGGCTACGTCCTCGGTGGCAGAGGCTGTGCACGCGACGGTACAAGTACAGCCCTCTATGGGGCAGGCCCTAGGCGGCGTGTGTGCGCGTGTTGTGCAACCGCCTTTGCCAAAAGACAAGATTTTTGTCTTTTGGCGCGGCTGCCATGTCACAGCGGCGGTTCAGCCAATGAGAGCGAACCAGCCACGCCCCCTGTCGCGATCTGCTCTTCTCCTGAGGGGCAACCTAAGACCACAGGTCACGGCTGAAACTGGTGCACATGCCCCCAAGTGCTCCGACGCGTGCATGCACCCAGTGACTGGGGCCAGAGCCTAAGGGATGACCCTGTGTCCTTTGTACTGCCCGTGGGATGAATAGTTCTTTTGAAAACTCCTTGTATTGTCCCCGAATATATTTGTATATAGTTATCATATCCCCCCTTAGATGCCTCTTTTCTAATGTCAATAAATCAAATTTTGCTAGCCTCTCCTCATACTGTAAGTTAGATTGTCCACCCCCTTTATTAATTTGGTGGCTCTTCTCTGCACTCGCTCTAGTTTCATAATGACTTTTCTAAGGAGTGGTGCCCAAAATTGTACTCCATATTCAAGGTGTGGTCTTACTAATGCTTTATAAAGGGGCATCATTATGTTTACTTCCCTTCCATTCATTGGCCGTTTAATGCAAGATATGCTCTTTTTTGCCTTTACAGCCACTTTTGCTGAGCCTGCTGTCTACAAGCACTCCTAAATCCTTCTCCATCAAGGATTCTCCTAATTTATCCCCATTTAATTTGTAAATCGCCAGTTTATTCTTGCTTCCCAAATGCATAACCTTACATTTATCTGTATTAAACCTCATCTGCCATTTACCTGCCCAAGGTTCCAGTCTCTCCAAGTCCTTTTGGAGAGAAATTACATCCTGCTCCGATTCTACTACCTTACACAATTTAGTATCATCAGCAAAGATGGAGACTTTGCTCTCGATGCCAACCTTAAGGTCGTTAATACACAAATTAAAAGCAGGGGTCTCAGTACCGATCCCTGAGGTACTCCACTCACGACTTTAGCCCAACCTGAAAAAGTTCCATTTATGACAACCCTCTGTTGTCTATCCTTCAACCAGTTTTCAACCCTGGTGCATATATTATTACTGAGTACAATTTGCTTTATTTTGTACACTAACCTTGTGTTGAACCATATCAAACGCCTTTTCTAAATCCAAGTAGACCACATGATCTGCATTACCCTGGTCTAAATTCCTACTTACCTCCTCAAATAAACTAATAAGTTTACTTTGGAATGACATATGCTTCATAAATCCATGCTGACGATTACTAATAATTTTGTTTTCCATTAGGTATTCCTGAATATTATCCCATACTAAATCTTCAAGTAGCTTTCCCACTATTGATGTCAGGCTTACAGGTCTGTAATTCCCCGGTTGTGATCTAGCTCCCTATTAAAATATTGGCACCACATCTGCTTTATGCCAATCTTGTGGTACTGAGATGGGGCAAATGGAGTCCTTGAATATTAAATGTAATCGTTTGGCAATTACTGAACTTAACTCCTTAAGAACTCTTGGATGTACAGTATGCCATCGGGGCCAGGTGCCTTATTTACTTTAATTTTATCAAGCCGCCTATGAACTTCTTCCTCAGTTAAACAATTGTTCCTTAATATAGAGATTGTGGCTTCCACCAGCGGCACTACTATTGCAATTGATTCTTCCCTGGTAAATACAGAGGCAATGAATTTGTTTAATACCTCTGTGTGTGTGTTTGTATGCATACATACATACACACATATCGAGATACATATAAACACACACTTTACAGGTGTACGTATGTAAATATATGTCTCTATAATCAGTCTACATGTGTGTACATATGAGTGCTGTGCTTTTGTGCATATACACAGACGTGCCCACATTATTCCACACTTCTGGAATGCCCTCCCCCTCAATACGACTAGCACCCACTCTATCCACCTTTAAGACCCACCTTAAGGCACACTTGCTTAAAGCTGCAGTTCAGTCTTTTTTTTATTTTTTATTTATTTTTTTACTTCAATAGTTTCATGTGGGCAATCTCTAATTACCTAAAGAACTGCATAGCTGCCGGTCAATTCGTTCTCCGTCTATTGATCGGCAAAGTTTGGCGACATCTTTAAATATGGGGAATGTAAATGGTTGCTATAGGAACAAGCATGCTTGTTAAAATAGAATACAAGAAAATTGGTCTTTCAAAGTTGTTTTTTTTTTTTAAAACAGAAAATGCTAAAAGTATTTTTTCTTACTACAGAACTGATTTATTAAAAAAAAACCACACATGCAGGATATTGCCTGAAATGCAGCTTTAAAGAAGCATATGAGTAGCACCGTGGCTAATACTATACACGATACATAAAGCTTGTCCCCCTGAAGACGCACTTACCAGAATGTCCTCCTACTGTCTCAGTACATTCTTCCTACCTACCAATTAGATTGTAAGCTCTTTGGAGCAGGGAGTCCTCTTCCTAAATGTTACTTTTATGTCTGAAGCACTTATTCCCATGATCTGTTATTTGTATTTGTTATTTATACGATTGTCACGTGTATTACTACTGTGAAGAGCTATGTACATTAATGGCGCTATAAAGACATAAATACATTTATTAAACTCACTCTGATCCGGATGACTCCTCGCCCGCAGTGCCCGTCTTGATGCTCATGGGTATAGGGGTGACCCCATTTAGCTGTTCCTGGAGGGTGGGTTTGGTTCGGTGACCTCTTTCCCCCTCGCTGCCCGAAGAGCCCCGGGAGGGGATGTGTAGCGCAGAGGGGCCCAGCTCGTTGTGGATCCTGTTAATGGAGGAGCGCTGCTTCTTCTTCTTCAAGATCCCTGCGGGGAAGCGAAGGTTAACATGACACCTCCCGTGCGCCTACTGAGTCAGTGTCCCAGCCCAGTATTTTGATTGGCTGGGGTTCCCCGACCCCTCACCTTTCTGCGGTGGGGGGACTGAGGTCTGCGGTGATGTCACTGTGTGATCCCCCAATCGCAGCTCCCCATTGGGTTGAGATGGCTCCACCTGCGGCCGCCCCTGAGACGCAACATTATCTACTAAAAGAACGGGGCAAAGTGTTAACTCCATTCCTGCCAGGGACTAGATAGAACACCCCTCCCTTAAACCATCAGAAACAAGATTCACCCGACCACTCATTGACCCTCTAAAGGCCGGAGCTCTGTGGTCATTACCTTTCAGGGCGCTGTGCAGCAATTTCTCATTATTGGGGCTCATGAGGGTCTCCCAACAGGGCCCCCCAGGACCACCACCCCCATCCTCACTATCTGAGGAGTGAGTGGAGGCGAAGGAGCAGCTGTGATCATCCTCCAGAGACAGGTCACTGTCCGAGTCTGAATCTGCTGAGAGAGAGACTGTGCAGTGCAGGAATAGCAGAGGGGGCTGCAGATCAGGATGGAGGTACAGTGACAGATCTGTGTGTGGGGTCATTACAGGAACAGTAGAGGAGGCTGTAGCATGGAAATTCAGCGACTGAGATGTGTGTATGGGGCGAGGACAGTAATAGCAGCGGGTGCAGGACAGACGTGTATGTGTGTGTATAAGGTTAGCACAGGAATAGCAGAGAGCTGCGCTAGAATAGTAGTGGATGCAGTTACCTTCGTGTTGGTCCTTGGGTTCTAGGTACACTCCGTTAGGATCGTTTAACCCAGCAAGTGACTGACTGTTGAGCCCGGTCTCATCTCTGAGGGCGAGAGTGCATATTAACCTATCCCCTGCCAAAGACCTGCAGAACATGCATGTAATAACCCCTCCCCTGCAATGTACCTGCATGCAGAGTGTTGCTCTATTACCTCCTTGTTTCTGCAGAGCATCGCTCCATTAACCCATTCCATGCCAGAGACATGCAGATAATCCCTCCCCATGCCATATTCCAGCATCTCACCTGAGCAGGAAGGGCAGGTAGCTGTGACTCCTCCCTGAGGGCAGGGAGCTGTGCAGGGAGCCCGTAGAGGAGCCAAAGGGCATGTGATAGAGACGGCCATCTACATATGTGTTACCGGGATGTGACTGTAGGGGCCAGAGAGGGGGAGGGGAGAGCATGGTAAGAGTGGGAGGGCACACTCCGATATACAGGAGAAAACACAGATTCACACAAACTGAGTCTGACATGCAAATACCCATACAGTGCACACACTGACACCCACAGTGGTATTGTGTTATCGTGTGTGTGTGTGTGTGTGTGTGTGTGTGTGTGTGTGTGTGTGTGTGTGTGTGTGTGTGTGTGTGTGTGTGTGTGTGTGTGTGTGTGTGTGTGTGTGTGTGTGTGTGTGTGTGTGTTCACATGGAGCAGAATGAGGAGCAGAATGATTTATACATGTCTGGGAGTGGTTTGACTTGCTTTGCTAGACCCATGCTGTGCTTAATCGCTGTGTGAACAGCGATGCATTTGCTTAAATGGGCACCATGTGAATGGATATTCCAGGCAAAAGGCGACACAGTGTGTGCTCATTTGCATGTCATTTCCCAGAATCCCTTGCTGCAGTGGGAGCACTGTATGCTAGATGATAATGGTTGAAAGGCGGGGTTGCAGACCTGTCTAAGACATGTGAATGTGCTCACAAGTGATGATATTCTTTATTGGAGATTATATATATATATATATATATATATATATATACACACACATATACATATACATACACAAGTACACACACAGTGACAGTATATACACAGGTGGACAGATGGATACACACAGATATATCACAGTCACATATGACAGAGGGAGGAGTGCAGAGAAGGTGTGCGAGACAGGCAGACACATGGAGCCCTCACCGAGGTCAGCGTCGATTTCGTGGTGACGCTGGGTTCGTGTTTCTTGCTGACGCTCTGTTTCAGCGCCCTGTGTACATCTCTACTGAGTATCACACTAACCAGGAAGATGAGGGGGCCCTGAGACAGAACGCACACGTTATAAAAACATCCCTCTGGTCAGAACTATGACATGGGGGGTACCCCTGTTGCAAGAACATCCCCCTTATAAGAACATCTTACAGTCCTGGTGTGACCCTCCTTATTGGGGGGGAACCTCTGTTATAAGAACCCCCCCCCCCCCCCTATACTCCACCATTGGTACCTGTAAACAGATGGCCCCCGCGTACAGATAGTGGAAGAGTAGCAGATCACTGTTGACAGACAGGAGGGCAAGAAGCCAGGAGACACTGACCAGGAGGAGCAGGAAGGAGGCGCAGCGCAGGCCGGAGCTGTGGGGATAGAGGAGAATGGGAGAGAGTTATCACACTGTGTTCAGGGGATACAGAGATATAACTTTACAAGAGACAGGAGTACAGAGATATAACTGTACGAGAAAGGGGGTAGGAGTGAGAGAAGAGGTGGGTGAGAGGAGAGGGGGTAGAAGAGGGGGGTAGAGAGAAAGCGAGGGGGAGGGAGGAAAAGAGGGCGAGCGGAAGGAGAGAGGTGGGGTGAAGAGAGAGAGAAGGGGGATAGAGAGATGGGTAAGGAAAGAGAGGGTCGAGAGAGAAAGAGATGGGAAGGAGAGAGTGGGGGATGGAAAGAGGGAGTGGGAAGGAAACAGGATGAAGGAAAGAGAGGGGGAATGAGATATAGAGAGGAAAGGAAAGAGGGGGAGAGGGAAAGAGATGGGAGAGGGAAAGAGATGGGAAGGAGGAATTTGGGCAGTGTCACTCACGCTGTGCCCTTCTTCTGGAATCCCTCCCTCCGCGCTGCACAGGACGCTCGACCCGACAGGACACACAGGAACAGGCCGGTCTGAAAGACACCAGGTGTAAAACCCCGCCCCGAGGACCAGCACCCAACGCAAGCACTCACACGGAGAAAGCATGCTAACCCCCGCCCTCCAGGAGCTGCGTCACTCATGCAGACGCCAATCATAAAACAGAGCACCGATTGGCTCTGTGTTTTCATGGGCACGTGAACACCCCCTCACATCTGGGAACGTTATATTCGTCCAGATTACCCGTGGGGGGGAGGGGGAATCTGCATGGTTACCACATTTACATTTTTATAATACGGGGCGCCTAAATAATTTGCAAATGCTTCGAGCTGAACGGTATCTCCCATTTGAGCGATATAAAGGGCCGGCTTGATGGTGGTGCCATCAGTGCAAATGCATCTGGCCCCGCCTTACAGAGGCCCCATGCCCGGCCCCGGCCCCGCCTTACAGAGGCCCCATGCCCGGCCCCGGCCCCGCCTTACAGAGGCCCCATGCCCGGCCCCGGCCCAACTTCAGTAATCGCACTTAATGTTGTGGTGGTTAAATTGGCACAACACCACCACCACATTTAAACTGTGATTGCTGGGGGAGAGAACGGCGCCTCTGTAAGTGCCTGCGTCTCCTCCTGCTACCATGTGACGACGCGTCGCCAATACAACGTGACATCACTCGACGGCGGGCAAGAGGCGCCACGTCACGTCAATGCGACACGTTGCACCAGGAGGAGATGCTAGGTCCGGAGCAGGTAAGAGGTGAAACTCCCTCTGCACCGAGCCAAACTCCCTCTGCACCGAGCCAAACTCCCTCTGCACCGAGCCAAACTCCCTCTGCACCGAGCCAAACTCCCTCTGCACCGCGCCCCGTGAAACTCCCTCTGCACCGAGCCCCGTGAAACTCCCTCTGCACCGAGCCAAACTCCCTCTGCACCGAGCCCCGTGAAACTCCCTGTGCACCGAGCCCCGTGAAACTCCCTGTGCACCGAGCCCCGTGAAACTCCCTCTGCACCGAGCCCCGTGAAACTCCCTCTGCACCGAGCCCCGTGAAACTCCCTCTGCACCGAGCCAAACTCCCTCTGCACCGAGCCCCGTGAAACTCCCTGTGCACCGAGCCCCGTGAAACTCCCTCTGCACCGAGCCCCGTGAAACTCCCTCTGCACCGAGCCCGTGAAACTCCCTCTGCACCGAGCCCCGTGAAACTCCCTCTGCACCGAGCCCCGTGAAACTCCCTCTGCACCGAGCCAAACTCCCTCTGCACCGAGCCCCGTGAAACTCCCTCTGCACCGAGCCAAACTCCCTCTGCACCGAGCCAAACTCCCTCTGCACCGAGCCAAACTCCCTCTGCACCGAGCCAAACTCCCTCTGCACCGAGCCAAACTCCCTCTGCACCGAGCCAAACTCCCTCTGCACCGAGCCCCATGAAACTCCCTCTGCACCGAGCCCCGTGAAACTTCCTCTGCACTCCGACTATATTCCTGGTTTTTATCACCTCTGCTATCGTCCGGGCGGAGAAATACGCGCACTGAACTGACAAGTAGCGGTGGGAGAAAAGGTAACGCTTGTAGGAGTGGGGGTCATGGGATTAGGAGTTGACCTAACTTTAGTATTTGAATTATTTAGTACGGCGACATCTACTGGAAAAGGTAATTATTGCACTCAAGTAGAAATGTTTTTAGGACTGATTTAATTACAGTCACTTTAAGATCATTTCACATCAAGGCACTAAAATATAGGACAATTATGCGTCCTGACAGACCTTTCCGGGACAAGGGGAGAAGTCCCAATGAAATAAGGGGCAATCCCGTATATACGAGACGTCTGCCAACCGTAGGAAATCGGCTCACACTATGTCAGACTATGACCCCAGGCTATAGAGTCCGTGGCACCAACCTCTGATTGGATAAGAGGGTGTCCCACATGGACTTCCTATAAATGAATAGTTCGATCTCTTACCGAGATTACAAAAGCAGCAGGTCCGGCGAAGCTCCAGATTAAAGTGTCGGATACAGAAAGCCAGCAGAAATCGGGGTTCCCGTAACCTTCAGGGTCCAGTCCAACTGCCAGACCTGGGGGAGGAGGGCGCAGAATAAGACACTGCCCCCCAAAGTGACAAGACCCCAGTTCCAGCAGCTTCTGGTTCAGCCCTCTGCTGCCAGAGTGGTAAGAAACACATTAGGGTGAAGGAGTCACCCCTAAATGAAGTCAGGATGATGTTGCAAATACCAAAGCCGGGCTGAGTTGTATTTGTGGATAGTAGCTATATTTTAAGAAGCCCCCATGGAAAATAATTCACCTTCGATACTTCTCCAGGGTTGGAAACTGCAGGAGGGTTTGACGGCAAAGTTTGAGATTAGGGTGAAAAAAGGGACATAAAGGATTTTTGTATACGGACTGAGGCTATAGGGGAAGCGAAGGGGCTTTCTATAGGGACTGGGCTACAAGGGAAGAAAATAGGCTTTCTATATGAACTACGGGGGAGAGGGGGGGAACTGGGGCTCTGCATGCGTGCAGAGGCCACCA
The DNA here is from genome assembly GCF_040206685.1 of Ascaphus truei. Classification (NCBI taxonomy): domain Eukaryota; kingdom Metazoa; phylum Chordata; class Amphibia; order Anura; family Ascaphidae; genus Ascaphus; species Ascaphus truei. The sequence goes on from NC_134491.1 coordinate 26,385,543, forward strand.
TCGGTTAGACTGACCTGTGATAAAGGCCGGCACCCCCCAGCCCAGAGCGTAGTAAAATCTCATGGGCCCAGAGTTGACATCACGAACTTCGCCGAGCCTGCGGTAAATGTGCAAAACCTCCAGGAAAACCCAAGAGAAGCAGCAGAGGGAGAGGAAGTGGAGAATGATAGCGATGATAGTGCAGGCAAACTGAGAGAGGAGAGAGAGATTGGGGAGGAGAGAAAGCAAGAGATAGGATGGGAAAAATAAGGGGGGGGGGGGAAAGAGGGCAGTAGGGAACAGGGGAGTGAGATAGCGAGAGAACGGGGAAAAGTAGATAAAGTGATAAGAGGAGGGGAAAGCAGATAAAAAAAAATATTAAATGGTGCTCATTACATATGGATTTAATATATACATAAATACGAACATGGTCATGCGTCACGGTCCATTTTGGCTTTATTTTTGTTAAATAAATAATGACACGGTGTAATGTCATGTGTTGTTGTTCATCTGAGGTTGTATTTGCCTAATTTTTAGACCTGCTAAGGAACAGATGATTGTTATTATGTCCTGATATGTAAAACCATAGAATTCAAAGAGGGTGTACTTTCTTTTTCACACCACTGTATACATGTGTGTATATGCACGGAAATATGTATATATACATACGACACATATATATATATATATATATATATATATATATATATGAGAGAGAGAGACACACACACACACACATGTATACATCCATCCATACACACACACACATAATATCTGTACCTGCATGTCGGCCTGGTTGATCCCCAGCAGGAAGCTGAGCTGTGACAGGAGCAGGGAGAGCACGAGGTTCCTGCGGATTCCCTGCTGGTTGGAACGGAGAGAGCGCAGGATGCACAGGAACAGCAGAGAGAGCAGCAGGAAGCCCAGGGTCACCCCCAGGCAGGAGTATGTAACACTGCGCAGGGGGAGGACCTCACCATTCTGGGGGGAGGAGGGCAAAGGGGAGAAGAGATAGAAGGGAAGAGACCGCGACAGACAGGAAGTGGAGAGAAAGGGGAGAGGGAGAGAAGAAAAAAAAAGGAGGGGAGAATGAAAGAGAGAGACAGAGGAAGTGACATTAGTGATAGAGAAGGAGGGTGGGGGGAGAGAAAACAGATCATTTGTGGGGGGGGGGGGATCAACATTATAGGACTTCATAGGGAGGGGGCAGCCATCTTGAAGCTGTGATGTCACTTCGAGAAGTAGCCGCGAGGCTGCAGGACAACGTAGGGTGCCAGGAAGTGACATTACATAGAAACGGTGCGGCTGTGGGGTATAAATACTGCATGAGAGCTCAGTGTCAGGCGGCAGCAGCAGCTGTCTAGGTACAGTAGCTGGGATAGTATTCTGTACAGCAGGGCTGATGGTGACAGAAGAGCATGAATCTGTCCTCTTGGTGAGGCCACGCCTGGAATACGGGGCACACCTGGAATACGGGCCACACCTGGAATACGGGGCACACCTGGAATACGGGGCACAGCTATCGGCCCCTAACCTTAAAAATACGTTATGGGAGATGAGACGAGACGCAGAGGAGAATGGCAGAGTTAAAGTGGTGGCAGTAATGGGGTAGTCAGATATACATGGGGTCAGTACGAAGGACAATAACACAGTGCATCCCCCTAAGATCAAGAGATAGGAGATTGCCTCAGCAGCAAGGGGGTAAATATAGGGATAGAGAAAAGATGTGTTTGATATAAGGGGAGAGATGTGATTGATCAGGATAATATGAAGGCAGAGTATTGATTAGGGGGACATATGGTTGATTAAGACGATATATAGTCAGAGTATTGTTCAGAGAGATTTGCGCGATGAACATATTATATAGGCAGAGCATCGGTCACGTAGATATCTGATCAGTCAGATAATAGAAAATATATATAGGTGTATATATATATATATATATATATATATAGGTACCTCTCTGCGGGACATGTCCATGAGCACTGCAAAGCTAGTCATGTGATGACACTGGCAGCTGATGTGCGTCTCATTACGGAAAACCAGCTCACAGCCGCGAGACGACCAGCCCCCCCCAGGGGAGGGCAGCCTGGGGGGGAGGGAAGATAAAATAAGGATGAGGTTGAGACCGGTGGGGGGTGGGATAGGAGAGAGATGGAAGTGAGTGAGAGAGACAAAGAGGGGGATAGAGAGGGAAAGAAAAAATCAGGAGGGAAAAAGGAGAGAGGGGGGAGGGGGGAGAGGGGATAGAGGGAAATAGGAGGGGGAGAAAGGGAATGAGATGGGGGGGAGAAAGGGAATGAGGAGGGAGAAAGGGAATGAGGAGGGAGAAAGGGAATGAGGAGGAAGAAAGGGAATGAGGAGGGGGGAGAAAGGGAATGAGGAGGGAGAAAGGGAATGAGGAGGGAGAAAGGGAATGAGGAGGGAGAAAGGGAATGAGGAGGGGGGGAGAAAGGGAATGAGGAGGGGGGGAGAAACGGAATGAGGAGGGAGAAAGGGAATGAGGAGGGAGAAAGGGAATGAGGAGGGAGAAAGGGAATGAGGAGGGGGGGAGAAAGGGAATGAGGAGGGAGAAAGGGAATGAGGAGGGGGGGAGAAAGGGAATGAGGGGGGAGAAAGGGAATGAGGGGGGAGAAAGGGAATGAGGAGGGGGGGAGAAAGGGAATGAGGAGGGGGGGAGAAAGGGAATGAGGAGGGGGGGAGAATGGGAATGAGGAGGGGGGGGAGAAAGGGAATGAGGAGGGTGGGAGATGAGGAGGGGGAGGAGAGGAATGAGGAGGGGGAGGAGAGAGGAATGAGGAGGAGAGAGGAATGAGGAGGGGGAGAGAGAAAGGGGAGGAAGGGAGAGGGAGGGGGTGAAAGAGAGAAGGGTTAAGGGAGAGAAGGGTTAAAGGAGAGGGGGAGGAGGGGAGATAGGGGGAGGGGAAACAGAGAAGGGGGAGAGAGGAAAGAACGAATAGGGGAGAGGGTTAGTGTGGGGGGATAGATGCAAGGTAGGTAGAGGTTACACACGGGGGGAGGGGAGGAGTGGTTGTTAGCGAGGTTTCACACAGAGGGTGAGGTCACTCACGGGAGGGAGTGGTTCCAGTACACACAGATGGGTTTGGACCGGTCCTGGGTCTCCAGCAGGCGGAACTGCACAGTGATTGGCTGATCCAGAGCACGAGCCCCGCCTTCTGACTCGTGAATATTAATACTCACCACAGGGCTATTTATCACAGGGCGCTTAGGGACCCTGAGAGAGAGGGGAAGGGTCAGCGCGGGAGAGGGGAAGCATCAGCGCGAGAGAGGGGAAGCGTCAGCGCGAGAGAGAGGGGAAGCGTCAGCGCGAGAGAGGGGAAGCGTCAGCGCGAGAGAGGGGAAGTGTCAGCGCGAGAGAGGGGAAGCGTCAGCGCGAGAGAGAGGGGAAGCGTCAGCGCGAGAGAGGGGAAGCGTCAGCGCGAGAGAGGGGGGAAGCGTCAGCGCGAGAGAGGGGGGAAGCGTCAGCGCGAGAGAGGGGGGAAGCGTCAGCGCGAGAGAGAGGGGAAGCGTCAGCGCGAGAGAGAGGGGAAGCGTCAGCGCGAGAGAGAGGGGAAGCGTCAGCGCGAGAGGGAGGGGAAGCGTCCGCGAGAGGGAGGGGAAGCGTCCGCGAGAGGGAGGGGAAGCGTCCGCGAGAGAGAGGGGAAGCGTCAGCGAGAGAGAGGGAAGCGTCAGCGAGAGAGAGGGGAAGCGTCAGCGAGAGAGAGGGGAAGCGTCAGCGAGAGAGAGGGGAAGCGTCAGCGAGAGAGAGGGGAAGCGTCAGCGAGAGAGAGGGGAAGCGTCAGCGAGAGAGGGGAAGCGTCAGCGAGAGGGAGAGAGGGGAAGCGTCCACGAGAGGGAGAGAGGGGAAGCGTCCACGAGAGGGAGAGAGGGGAAGCGTCCGCGAGAGGGAGAGAGGGGAAGCGTCAGCGAGAGAGTTGAATCATCAGCGAGAGAGAAGGGAAGCGTCAGCGAGAGAGGGGGGGAATTGTCAGTGAGAGAGGGGGGAAGTGTCAGAGAGGGGGGGAAGTGTCAGTGAGAGAGGGGGAAGTGTCAGCGAGAGAGAGGAAGAGTAAGCGAGAGTCAGTGAGAGAGAGGGGAAGAGTCAGTGAGAGAGAGGAAGTGTTAGTGAGAAAGAGGGGAAATGTTAGTGAGAGAGAGGGGAAGTGTCAGTGAGAGAGAGGGGAAGTGTCAGTGAGAAAGAGGAGAAGTGTCAGTGAGAGAGAGGAGAAGTGTCAGTGAGAGAGAGGAGAAGTGTCAGTGAGAGAGAGGAGAAGTGTCAGTGAGAGAGAGGAGAAGTGTCAGTGAGAGAGAGGGGAAGTGTCAGTGAGAGAGAGGGGAAGTGTCAGTGAGAGAGAGGGGAAGTGTCAGTGAGAGAGCGGGCGCGAGAGAGAACAAGAGCGAGAGAGACAGAAAATAAAATGAGAGAGGGAAAAGGAGACAGAGCGGCAGAGACAAAGATTGTGCCGCTGTACTGTGGGTACCTGAGGCTCCTCTTGTCGGGGTCCCACCTCTCCGGCAGCAGTGCCCCCAGCGTGCGGTATATAATGACAGTCACCACGGCCTGCGCGTCTCTCTGCCCCCGTTCCTCCTGCGGCTCCTTCTCCCGCTTCTCTCTGCTGCGATCAGACAGCGCCTCTGGATCCGATGCTGTCCCAGCAGCGGGTTCTGAGAGAGAGGAGGGCATAGTGACAGGGGGCACAGTGCACACAGATTCTGGCACCTTTAGGACCAGGCCCACACTCTGGCATATCTAGAGCTACACAGTGTGGTACCACTAGAACCAGGACACACAGCTTGGCATCACCAGGGCACACACAGCCTGGCACCTCCAGGGATGGCACTCCTCACCTTGGGCATCATGCGGCAGAAACGCTGTGCGTGGCAAAATCACTGCGGTCTCCTGGTCGTTTGGCTTCGCTCCGCGCAGCGACTCGTATCGTGGCAACACTGCACCGGCAAAGTTAACCTTGTCCAACCGTGTCACGGAGACAACTGGGAGGAGAGAGAAACAGAGAGGGGATTACAGCTCAACAGCTGACCAACTAAGGCAGGGAACTGAAAGATAGCGGGGTAACCCCGGGACTTACCAATGTTCGGGGTGATGATGGTAAAGGGGGTGAGGTAGGTGTGCTTCATATTGCGTGCCAAGGTAACCGCGTAAGCCTCGTAGTGTCTGAGCAGGAGGGCACTGCCAGCCTCCGATACCTGGATGGCATCCCAAAGTGGCTTGGTGCCCAGATTGAGGAGATGGCTGCCGACTCTGACCACGTTCTGCAAAGGCACAAGGTGTCACTCGGGGAGAGGGGACATGGTGACACAGCGAGAAAGGAACATGGCGCCTGTCCCTCCCCCAGCAGAGTGACACAGTGACAGACGGAAGGGAGTATCGGGACATGCAGTCTGGCCCTCCCACCGTAGGGCGATATGGACAGAGGGGCGCTATGGGGCATGGAGCCTGTCCCTCCCCCCTCACGGGGCAGATGATGAATGTCACCTCTGTAAAGTGAACATCCTGTGTTGCTGCCAGACTGAAGCCGCTCTCCTGGCTCTGCCGCTGCAGAATGGTGCTCAGCAGTTGGTAGGACACCCGCACGTCACTGCTCAGGAAGGTACCCACCCCCTGCGTGGCATCCCACAGATCCCGTGCCCCCCGCTGTGCCAGCGCAGGGGTCAGCACCGAGGTATTCTGAGTGAGCTTGTCAAACTAGAGGAGAGAGGGATACGGATGGAGAGAGAGAGACTTGATGGAGCAATAGGAGGGGTTATAGTTATAGGGAGGCTTTAGGGAAAGAGTTACACAGAGTTGTATGGGTTAGGGGTGGGCTATGTGACAGTGGGAGGAGATGGGGATAGGGTTACACAGAGTTGTGTGGGTTAGGGGTGGGCTATGTGACAGTGGGAGGAGATGGGGATAGGGTTACACAGAGTTGTGTGGGCTAGGGGTGGGCTATGTGACAGTGGGAGGAGATGGGGATAGTGTTACACAGAGTTGTGTGGGTTAGGGGTGGGCTATGTGACAGTGGGAGGAGATGGGGATAGTGTTACACAGAGTTGTGTGGGTTAGGGGTGGGCTATGTGACAGTGGGAGGAGATGGGGATAGGGTTACACAGAGTTGTGTGGGTTAGGGGTGGGCTATGTGACAGTGGGAGGAGATGGGGATAGGGTTACACAGAGTTGTGTGGGTTAGGGGTGGGCTATGTGACAGTGGGAGGAGATGGGGATAGTGTTACACAGAGTTGTGTGGGTTAGGGGTGGGCTATGTGACAGTGGGAGGAGATGGGGATAGTGTTACACAGAGTTGTGTGGGTTAGGGGTGGGCTATGTGACAGTGGGAGGAGATGGGGATAGGGTTACACAGAGTTGTGTGGGTTAGGGGTGGGCTATGTGACAGTGGGAGGAGATGGGGATAGTGTTACACAGAGTTGTGTGGGTTAGGGGTGGGCTATGTGACAGTGGGAGGAGATGGGGATAGTGTTACACAGAGTTGTGTGGGTTAGGGGTGGGCTATGTGACAGTGGGAGGAGATGGGGATAGGGTTACACAGAGTTGTGTGGGTTAGGGGTGGGCTATGTGACAGTGGGAGGAGATGGGGATAGGGTTACACAGAGTTGTGTGGGTTAGGGGTGGGCTATGTGACAGTGGGAGGAGATGGGGATAGTGTTACACAGAGTTGTGTGGGTTAGGGGTGGGCTATGTGACAGTGGGAGGAGATGGGGATAGTGTTACACAGAGTTGTGTGGGTTAGGGGTGGGCTATGTGACAGTGGGAGGAGATGGGGATAGGGTTACCCAACACATGGAGGGAGGGAGGGGGGGGGGTACTCACCAGTCCTTTGAGGGGCAAGAAGGGAAGGGAAGTGCAATTTGACAAGTTCGGGGACAGCCACCCCCTGTGCTCATCACAGTGACGGACAGCAGTGCCTGAGAGAGAGGGACGTCACCTCTAACACCATGCAACACACACACACAGAGGGACACAGGGCCTGGCGCCTCTCGGGCTGGCACAGGCACACACAGCCTGGCATCTCTACGGGTAGTTACCTGTAGATCCCCTCGGACACGACACTGCAGCTGGGAGCCCAAAGCGAGTTCTTGGCCACCAGATCTCAGCTTCCACAGCTCGGGGACAACTGTCATAGTTCACTGGGAAAAGAGGGAACAGTGAGGTGCCTGCAGAGCAATGCAACTTCAACTAACTGCAGAGCTTCGCACAGATTACTATACACAGATGAACCCTGCCCTGCAGAGCATTCCTCCCTCATCCATCAAAGCGTTCCTCCCCAAATACCTCATCCCCCGCAAAGCATCACCCCATAACCTTCTGCAGAGCATCACCCCCACAGAGGGTTATAACGGTACATTTGTCCCTCGCAAAGTGTCATCCTCCCACGCCCTCTCCCCCCGCAGACCGTCTCACCCTCGCAGCCGCTGGTCGTGACCTCAGCAAAAGGATTGTCGCAGCGGTCACATCGCTGCCCGATGACGCCCGATTTGCAGGTACACTGCCCGGTAACTGAGTCACACGTCCGACTCAGTGACCCCGTGGGGTAACAGTCACACAGCAAACAGGACAGAGCAACGTGGGGGCGGTAATGATTATCCTGAGAGATGGAGACCGGGGAGGGAAACGAGACAGAAGGAGGGGACGGGGGAAGAGAGAGACGGCATGTAAGTCACACAAAAATGACAAAGCACGTTACTGCTCTCCTCGCTCACACATCTATCTCTGCACCCTCTTGCTCTCTCCACCCTCTTGCTCTCTCCGCCGTCCCCTTTGCACTTTCCCCCTCCGCTTGCTCACCCCCCACCCATCCTCACCTTGCAGCGACATTCCCCTGTGGTCTTGTTACAGTCCGAGTCAAATCCTCTGCTCACGTCACAGTTACATGGGCCACACACGGGGTGACCCCACCAGCCCCGGGCACATGGCTGATCCAGTCTGTGGGGCACAGAAAGCGGTGTGGGGGTAGTGTGTAGTGTGCACACACAACAGGAGATTGGCTGGCAGGTAGGTAGGTTGGAAGATAGGCGAGTGTGGCCAGTCTGGTGTAGGTGGGTCTTGGAGAGGAAGGTAGGTAGGACTATCTTTGAAGGGTAGGAAGAGGTGTGTAAGTAGGTAGGTGACTAGGTGTTGGTGCATAGGCTGGTGCCTGGGGTAGGTATATCTGGGAGGTTATCCTCCAAACACCGGGGGAGCGATGATATAGCGCCATGTATTAAAGAAAATCACATATATATATATATATATATATATAAAAAAGTGCAAATAAGAGTCTATAAATGTCCTACTCACAATGGAGCAGGATAAATAAGCTGTAATCCAACCAGTGTCTCAGTGGTTTCTGGATGTTGTGAGGTATATAGTCTTGGATCTCAAAGACAAGAAAAAAGAGCCATGGTGCAGATCAACTTTAAAACGATATATTTAAACGTACTCTCCCAAATGGGGGCTTACACGTTCTCAGCGATGGGAGAGCATGGAATCACAGGCTATGATGGTATGCAGTAAGTCGCGATCTCACCGCTGCGTTGTCCCAAACTCTCCAGGTTTCCTCTGCGCCCGTCGGCACCGCCTGGCGTCACTTCCGGTTTGACGCCAGACGGTGGTTTTCTTTATTACATGGCGCTATATCATCGCTCCCCTGGGGTTTGGAGGATATTAGTTTGGAAAGATTTGGGACCAGTCTTTTAAGGGTAGTGAGATTTTTTGCCTCTTTATTATGCACTTTATGTATGGTATTTGGTGTTGATTATATATATTATATTCACAGTTTATTTCCCCCTTCGCTGATCACACGGTATATTGTTATTGGCTGAGGAAGTGTTTGAGCCCGCCAGCGTTTTCTATACTATATCTGGGAGGTTACCTGCTCTCACAATAGGGCCCGTAGTGCCCTGGGGTGCAGTCACACGTGTAACCCTGCGAGGAACTGGCACGCCTGACACACGCAGACTGCTGCTGACACGGGTTCAACTCACAGGCGTCCATGCAGCGGTCACCGTAATACCCTGTGGGGGGGAACAAGACATGCTGATCCCAGCAGCAGAGGCAGAAACGAGCCCCGGTGAGGGGCAATTACAGCTCCTGGGAGCAGACAGAGAGAGGGGAAAGAAAGAGCAAAAAGAGACTGCAAGAAAAAGAAACACGGACAGAGAGATAGTGAGATTGAAAAGAGAGCCTGGGTGTCACACACACGCACACAGCCTGGGTGTCACACACGCACGCACACAGCCTGGGTGTCACACACGCACGCACACAGCCTGGGTGTCACACACACGCACACAGCCTGGGTGTCACACACGCACGCACACAGCCTGGGTGTCACACACGCACGCACACAGCCTGGGTGTCACACACGCACGCACACAGCCTGGGTGTCACACACGCACACACACAGCCTGGGTGTCACACACGCACGCACACAGCCTGGGTGTCACACACGCACGCACGCAGCCTGGGTGTCACACACGCACGCACACAACCTGGGTGTCACACACGCACGCACACAGCCTGGGTGTCACACACGCACGCACACAGCCTGGGTGTCACACACGCACGCACACAGCCTGGGTGTCACACACGCACGCACACAGCCTGGGTGTCACACACGCACGCACACAGCCTGGGTGTCACACACGCACGCACACAGCCTGGGTGTCACACACGCACGCACGCAGCCTGGGTGTCACACACGCACGCACGCAGCCTGGGTGTCACACACGCACGCACGCAGCCTGGGTGTCACACACGCACGCACACAACCTGGGTGTCACACACGCACGCACGCAGCCTGGGTGTCACACACGCACGCACGCAGCCTGGGTGTCACACACACACGCACGCAGCCTGGGTGTCACACACGCACACAGCCTGGGTGTCACACACGCACGCACACAGCCTGGGTGTCACACACGCACGCACACAGCCTGTGTGTCACACACGCACACAGCCTGGGTGTCACACACGCACGCACACAGCCTGGGTGTCACACACGCACGCACACAGCCTGGGTGTCACACACGCACGCACACAGCCTGGGTGTCACACACGCACACACACAGCCTGGGTGTCACACACGCACGCACACAGCCTGGGTGTCACACACGCACGCACACAGCCTGGGTGTCACACACGCACGCACGCAGCCTGGGTGTCACACACGCACGCACGCAGCCTGGGTGTCACACACGCACGCACACAGCCTGGGTGTCACACACGCACGCACACAGCCTGGGTGTCACACACGCACGCACACACACACACAGCCTGGGTGTCACACACGCACACAGCCTGGGTGTCACACACGCACGCACACACACAGCCTGGGTGTCACACACGCACACAGCCTGGGTGTCACACACGCACGCACACACACAGCCTGGGTGTCACACACGCACACAGTCTGGGTGTCACACACGCACGCACACAGCCTGGGTGTCACACACGCACGCACACACGCAGCCTGGGTGTCACACACGCACGCACACAGCCTGGGTGTCACACACGCACGCACACAGCCTGGGTGTCACACACGCACGCACACAGCCTGGGTGTCACACACGCACGCACACAGCCTGGGTGTCACACACACGCACGCACACAGCCTGGGTGTCACACACGCACACACACAGCCTGGGTGTCACACACGCACGCACACACACAGCCTGGGTGTCACACACGCACGCACGCACACAGCCTGGGTGTCACACACACACGCACACAGCCTGGGTGTCACACACACGCACGCACACAGCCTGGGTGTCACACACGCACACACACAGCCTGGGTGTCACACACGCACGCACACACACACACAGCCTGGGTGTCACACACACGCACGCACACAGCCTGGGTGTCACACACGCACGCACACAGCCTGGGTGTCACACACACGCACGCACACAGCCTGGGTGTCACACACACGCACGCACACAGCCTGGGTGTCACACACGCACGCACACAGCCTGGGTGTCACACACACGCACGCACACAGCCTGGGTGTCACACACACGCACGCAGCCTGGGTGTCACACACACGCACGCAGCCTGGGTGTCACACACACGCACGCAGCCTGGGTGTCACACACACGCACGCAGCCTGGGTGTCACACACACGCACGCAGCCTGGGTGTCACACACACGCACGCAGCCTGGGTGTCACACACACGCACGCAGCCTGGGTGTCACACACACGCACGCAGCCTGGGTGTCACACACGCACGCACACAGCCTGGGTGTCACACACGCACGCACGCAGCCTGGGTGTCACACACGCACGCACACAGCCTGGGTGTCACACACGCACGCACACAGCCTGGGTGTCACACACGCACGCACACACACAGCCTGGGTGTCACACACGCACACAGCCTGGGTGTCACACACGCACGCACACACACAGCCTGGGTGTCAC